>NC_048238.1:61956650-62252801 GCF_002007445.2 Ailuropoda melanoleuca
GAACATAAGAACTAGGATGATCGGTAGGGGAAGAAAGGGATAAAGAATAGGGGGGTAATCAGAAGGGGGAAGGAAACATGAGAGACTATGGACTATAAGAAACAAACTGAAGACTTCAGAGGGGAGGTGGGTGGGGGAATGGGATAGACTGGTGATGGGTAGAAGGAGGGCACGTATTGCATGGTGCACTGGGTGTTATACGCAACTAATGAAGCATCAAACTTTACATCGGAATCCGGGGATGTACTGTATGGTGNTCAAACTTTACATCGGAATCCGGGGATGTACTGTATGGTGATTAACATAATATAATAAAAAATCATTAAAAAAATAAAAAATAAATGCTGATTCTGACTCAAAAAAATATTACACACAGAAGTTGGCAAGTGCTAACTCGTATGTCTCCATTTCTTAGTTGTTACAGAGCCTGAAAAATTTAAAGTGGCAAAAAATGGTGAATCATAGAAGTATGAGATAGAGAAAAGAGAAATCTTGTTTGGAAACCATAGATAAAAATTTAATTCTGTGACAAGATTAGAGAATTAAGAATTTGAAACTCCAAGTTTTATTTGTTTTTATAGTGATAAAATCTTAGTGCATAATTGTTGATCATACTGACAGATCAATGTTGTTCATTCATTAATAATCTGAAATTGATAACCAAGTGGATATGGTACACTACAACAATATTGGAACAGAAACCATGCTCATTGGCTTGCAACAGTCCTATTCATTGGGGCTGAGGCAGTAAGGAAATGAAAAAATCATCCCCTATTTATTGATGATGGAAATCTTTGCTTGCTTCAATTATTTTAAAGAAACTATTTTATGTAATAAAGTGTCATTTTGCTTTTATATTGTACCATACTGAGATATCAATCTACAAGGCTTTGAAGATATAGGTGAAATAATTATTAGCTTTTTAAACAAGTATACTCCTTTTTTGTTTAACAGCCTAGTGAGTGCCTATAATAAATATGCATAGCAATGACTTGATTTTGAATGAGTGTTTGTAGTTCCCTCCTCCAGGAGAGCAAGCCTTTTACTCCTAGTTACTTGCATCTGGTATAGGAGAGCCATTTTTTATTTCAAGAGTTATATTGCATGGATGTATAGCTCACAAAGACTTTATCTCTGAGAAACTGTAGTCTTCTTCTCCTTTAATGAGAAGGATATAAAGGGTAGAACTATGAGAATAGTAGACCCCATTTGGAAATCATGTATCTTAGTGACTTTTATCATGGACTACATTTAATTGAAATAAATTAAATAATATGAAAATGAAAATTGGAAAATGGTTATCAGCCTCTGGGTTGTTTTTTTTTTTTTTGTCTCAAGATGGAGGAATAGCAAGTTGGATACATGGAATGTCAGAGCTGGAAAAATCTTAGGGATATTTTAGTTTCAACTTAATTATTTTTATGGATATGGAAACTGAAGCTCAGAATGTTTACATATCTTGTGAAGTGGTTAGTGACAGAGCTGTGTTTAGAATACACTGCTGAATTCTAAAGTTTTTTAAATGACATGCATTCTTTTTTGGTACTTTTTGACTGGTAATGTATGTAAACTTAAATAACAATTATTTTTTTTCCACTGGATGTTTTTTCCTGCTTTGTCAAAGATTAGTTGCCCAAAGAGCCGAGGGTCCATTTCTGGGTTCTCTATTTTGTTCCATTGGTCTATGTGTCTGTTTTTGTGCCAGTACCATGCTGTCTTTGTGATCACAGCTTTGTAGTACAGCTTGAAATCCGGTAATGTGATGCCCCCAGCGTTGTTTTTCCTTTTCAACAATTCCTTGGCAATTCGGAGCCTTTTCTGGTACCACACAAATTTAAGGGCTGTTTGTTCCACCACTTTGAAAAATGTCATTGGTATTTTGATTGGGATGGCATTGAAAGTGTAGATTGCTCTGGGTAGCATAGACTTTTTAACTATGTTTATTCTTCTGATCCATGAGCATGGAATATTTTTCCATCTTTTTGTGTCTTCTTCAGTGTCTTTCAAGGTGATCTGTAGTTTCTAGAATATAGATCCACCAGTTAGAATGGCAAAAATTGACAAGGCAGGAAACAACAAATGTTGGAGAGGATGTGGAGAAAGAGGATCCCTCTTACACTGTTGGTGGGAATGCAAGTTGGTACAGCCACATTGGAAAACAGTGTGGAGGTCCCTTAAAAAGTTAGAAATAGAGCTACCCTATGATCCAGCAATTGCACTACTGGGTATTTACCCCAAAGTTACAGACGTAGTGAAGAGAAGGGCCATGTGCACCCAATGTTCATAGCAGCATTGTGCACAATAGCTTAATTGTGGAAGGAGCCAAGATGCCCTTCAACAAATGACTGGATTAAGGAGATGTGGTCCATATATACAATGGAATATTACTCAGCCATCAGAAAGAACAATTACACAACATTTGCAGCAACATGGACGGGACTGGAGGAGATTATGCTAAGTGAAATAAGTCAAGCAGAGAAAGACAATTATATGGTTTCACTCATTTATGGAACATAAGAAATAGCAGGGAGATTGGTAGGAGAAGGAAGGGAAGAATGAAGGAGGGGTAAACAGAAGGGGGAATGAACCATGAGAGACTGTGGACTCTGGGAAACAAACTGAGGGCTTCAGATGGGAAGGGGGTGGGAGATTGGGATAGGCCGGTGATGGGTATTAAGGAGGGCACATATTGCATGGTGCACTGGGTGTTATATGCAAATAATGAATCATGGAACATTGCATCAAAAACTGGGGATGTACTGTATGGTGACTAATATAACAAAATAAAAATTATTTAAAAATAAATAAATAAATAACAGTTATTTTAAAATATTATCCTGGGATAAAACATAATACCACATACTCTAAAATTTAGTTTAGTTAGGTTAACATTATTTTTCCATATGGAGGACTCAGATAAGTATTAGAGATATGCAAACCATATTTTAAAAGTTGAGATAATTTAAATGCCAATGCTAAGGTGTTGTTTGAATATTAAGTGACCTATGCTCATGCCAGAATGGATTCCAGCCTACTGATACATTTCTTATTCTCTTTCCAGAAGTGTGAAATACTTGTGAAGTATGTGCTTCAATTCTTTCCTCCCTTCATTTATATATGACTCATTAAACTCAAAACATCTCTTCCATTTAACTTTTTTTTTCCATTATAACCTTCAGTGAGTTTGTATAATTTATTGTGATCACCATATGGTTACTCATAAAAATAACTCTTTGATCTGCCTCATCCACTAATTTCAAATAGTACTTATAGTTTATTTTAGACATTACAGTTTAGCATTCAAAAGTCAGAGTTTTCAAGATTTCCTTAAAATACATTGGGATTAAATTTCCTTTTGAACAATTGGGTAAAATTGACCAATCAGAGTTTATCAAGCCTTAACTAGAATAGAAAAATGAGATTGTTGCCCCAGGACTCCAAAATTTAGAGAATACAAAAAAAGTAAGAAAATAATAATACACATTACAAGCATGTTTTTTCCTCTGAGAATCACTTGCTCATTATTAATATCACCACGTACCAGAGAATGGTCTAGCATTCTTTCCTTTCACCCAGATTTAACACTAACATGCAGCAAGAATATTGTGGGATTTGTAGAACTACGTTTCTGATATGGAAACCTTATTCTTTTTTTGGTGAAATTGAGGAGGTAATCACAGGAGAAAATATACAATAAATTTTTATGTTATATATTTCCTTTGTTGTACATTTTTAAAGCCATATTTTAAATCCTTATGTTACACACCATACCCAATAGGAAGAAACTCAATCTGAGTTCTGTCATGGTATACTATACAGTTAACATCACACATAGAGAATTGCCACAAACATATTGAAAGACAGTTTGCATCCTTGTAAATATCCTGCTCCTCCACACCTTTTTTGTAAGTCTACTCCCACAGTACTGTTGGAGTGATTGTTAACATTTTTCATCATTAAAATCCCTTTTATTATTTTTTTCTTTAAGGACCCCATATATTAAAATATTTTCTTTACCAAAAATACATCTTTAAATAATTGTGTTATTATAAGCCAGCATGATTTTTATTTATGATTTTTGATCAGTAAGGTATAACCAGTGTTACCATAGAAAGTTAATATATCTTCAACTCAAAGAAATTTGGCATTTAGTATACCTGTGCATCTTTATTATATCTAAATATCTAATTTCTTTAAGTTTTCTAAAATACTGAAAATCACTTTCAGTCTCTTATAACATTAATGGATCTGTTAATGACTTAATAAATTCATTAATTGATGAATATAATCCACTATACAATTCACCCAAATATTTTAAGAAAACAAAATACCATTAGGTTAATCCTATAAAACTTCATTTCTCAAATAGGTTTCAATTTAAGTTCATTTCCAAAGTGGTTTTACAGATGTTTCACTTGTATTAAATAATATATAACACTTTGCACTCGTTACAAGATGGCTGGTAGAGCATATTCTTAACCTATAGAAATATACAAGTAAATGATAGCTTATTGTAAATCAACTATCTAAATGAAATTTTTGACATTCAAGATCCTTCTGTTTGTATGCTTTCTGAGAGTTCATGTGCCCTTTCTTTGGAAGAGTAAATGATCAATGTTGCTTATAGTCACTGAACAGAGATAAGCTTCAAACTTTTCTGAGAAGGTAACAAACGAAGACATTGGTTTACAAGGCAGTTAATTAAATGTAGATTACAGAAAAGATGGACTTCTCATTCTCTTGAAAGTCCTTAAAGTTGACAGTGGTAAATACTTTTTGGAAAATATTTAATATATGCACCATTGATGTATTATAAATAAATGCTACTTGATTACAATTACGGTCAACACGGGGATCTGAACATAGTATTGGAAAAACATTGCCACAAAATGTTAAGCAAAAATCATGACTTCCAAGGTTTTACATGTCTAAATAAACCTCAATGGATCAGTTATTCTTAAGGCAAAATCACAAATCACCACATTGATTTTTAAGGAGTTAATAAATTTATTAATTTGTAAAATTTAATATAGTCATAGGTATTTAAAAAATAATTAATAATAAAACAATTATATTTTTTGCTTCAAGTTTTTATTTAAATTCCAGTTAGTTAACGTATAGTATAATATTAGTTTCAGGTATACAATTTAGTGATTCAACACTTAACATGCAACACCCGGTGCTCATCAGAAGTGCACTCATTAATCCCCATCATCTATTTAACTCATCCCCCTACACACCTCCCCTCTGGTAAGCATTAGTCTGTTCTCTATAGTTAAGAGTCCATTTCTTGGTTTGCCTCTCTTTTTTCCCTGCTGTTTGTTTGTTCTATTTCTTAAATTCTACATATAAGTGAAATCATATGGTATTTGTCTTTCACTGACTTATTTCGCTTAGTATAATTCACTCTAGCTCCATCCACATCTTTGCAAATGGCATGATTTCATTCATTCTCAGTAATATTCCATCTTTATCCATTCATCAGTCAATGGACATTTGAGCTCTTTCCATAATTTGGCTATTGTTGATAATGCTGCTGTAAACATTGGGGTGTATGTATCCCTTCAAATTAGTATTTTTGTGGGGTGCCTGTGTGGCTCAGACAGCTAAGCTTCTGCCTTCGGCTCAGGTCATGATCCCAGGGTCCTGGAATGGAGTCCTGCACTGGGTTCCCTGCTCAGTGGGGAGTCTGCTTCTCTCTCTCTCCCTCTGCCCCTCCCCCCACTTGTGCTCTCTCTCTCTCTCTCTCTTAAATAAATAAAATCTTTTTTAAAATTAATATTTTTGTATCATAAAACAATTATCTTTATTTTTTATTTTAATAATCTTTATTTTGTTATATTAGTCACCATACAGTACATCCCCAGTTTTTGATGCAATGTCCCATGATTCATTATTTGTGTATAACACCCAGTGCACCATGCAATATGTGCCCTCCTTAATACCCATCACCGGCCTATCCCAATCCCTCACTCCCTCCCTTCTGAAGCCCTCAGTTTGTTTCTCAGAGTCCACAGTCTCTCATGGTTCATTCCCCCTTCTGTTTACCCCTCCTTCATTCTTCCTTCAAAACAATTATCTTTAGAACAGTTTTGACTTACAGAAAAAAATGACTGGAAAGTACAGAGCAGTTCCACATGCTCCCTCTCCCTCACACACAATCTCCCCTATTATTTACATTTTATATTAGTCTAGTACATTTGTTATAATACATGAATCAATATTAATCCATTGTTATTAACTAAAGGCACTTACATTAGCATTTCTCTTTGTGCTGTACATTGTATGGGTTTTAACCAATGTGTAGTGACTTGTGTCCATTATTACTGTATCATAGGGAAGGAATCATTTCAGTGCCCTAAAAAACCCTGTGCTCTACCTGTTCATCATCCCTCCCTGCATCCCTCTGAACTCTTGGCAACCACTGATCTTTTTATTTTCTCCGTGGATTTTCCTTTTTCAGAATGTCATCTAGTTGGAATCCTACAATATGTAGGTTTTCAGATTGGTTTTTTCCACTTAGATATGTTTTTATAATTCCTTCATGTCTTTTTGTGGCTTGATAGCTCTTTTTCCCTCAGATGTTTCAGTTTGTTTATCCATACATATATTGAAGGACTTCTTGTTTGCTTCCAAGTTTTGGCAATTATGAGTAAAACTTCTACAAGCATCCATGTGTAGGTTTGTGTGGACGTAAGTTTTCAACTCATTTGGGTAAATGCCAAGGAGTGCAACTGCTGGATCATATGGTAAGAGTATGTTTAATTTGTAAGAAACTGCCAAACTGTCTTTCAAATGGCAGGACTCTTGTGCATTTCTGTCACTAATGAATGAGTTCCTGTTGCTCCCCATCCTTGCTAGTATTTGAGGTTGTCGGTGTTCAAGGCTGTGGCCATTCCAATAGGTATGTAGTATATAGGTGTCCAATATAGGTATCACAGCAAGTGACCTCCTTAAGCCCCATCACCTATTTAGTTCATCATCCCATCCCCCTCCCCTCTGGTAAGCATCAGTTTGTTCTCTATAATTAAGGGTCTGTTTCTTGGTTTTCCTCTCTGTTTTGTTTTCCCTTTGCTCATTTATCTTGTTCCTTAAATTCCACATACGAGTGAAATCATATGATTTTTTTTCCTCTGATTTATTTTGCTTAGCATTATACTTTCTACCTTCATCCATGTCGTAGAAAATGGCAATATTTCTTTATTTTCTATATCTGAATATATAAAATTTACATATACCACTTTTTCTTATCCATTCTTCAATCAGTGGACACTTGAGCTGCTTCCATATCTTTGCTATTATAAATAATGCTGCTATGAATGTCAGGGTGCATATATCCCTTTGGATTAGTGTTTTTGTATCCTTTGGGTAATGCCCAGTAGTGTGATTACTGGATCATAAGGTGGTTCTATTTTTAAATTTTTGAGGAACCTGTACTGTATTCCTGAGTGGCTGCACCAGTTTGCATTCCCACCAACAGTGCAGGAAGGTTCCTTTTACTCCACATCCTTGCTGACACCTGAGGTTCTTGTGTTGTTGATTTTAGCCATTTTGACAGGTGTGAGGTGATATCTCACTGTAGTTTTGATTTGCATTTCCATGATGGTAAGTGATAATGAACATCTTTCATGTGTCTGTTGGCATCTGTATGCTTTCTCTGGAGAAAAGTCTGTTCATGTCTTCTGCCAGTTTTTTAATTGGATTTTTTGTTTTTTGGGTGTTGAGTTTTAAAACCTTTTATATATTTTGGATATCATCCCTTTATCACATATGCCATATGTCAATACCTTCTCCCATTCGGAACCTTGCCTTTTAGTTCTGTTGATTGTTTCCTTCACAGTGCAGAAGCCTTTTATTTTGATGAAGTCCCAATAGTTTACTTTTGCTTTCTTTTCCCTTGCCTCAGGAGACATATCTAGAAAAATGTTGCTATGGCCCATGTCGAAAAAGTTACTGTCTGTGTTCTCTTTTAGGATTTTTATGGTTACACATCTCACGTTTAGGTCTTTAATCCATTTTGAGTTTTTTTATTTATTTATAAAAAATTTTATTTATGTAATTATGTATTTATGTGTTTATTTATGTTTTACATTTTTATTTCAATTTCGGTTAGTTAACATATCGTGTATTCATTTCAGGTGGACAACATAGGAATTCAGCACTTCCATACAACGTCTGGTGCTCATCACATGTGTACTACTTAAACCCCATTACCTATTTAACCCAACCCCTCACCCACCTCCTTTCTGGTAACCATCAGTTTGTGCTCCATAGTTAAGAGTCTGTTTCTTGGTTTGCCTCTCTTTCTCTCTTTTTCCCCCCTTTGCTCATTTGTTTTATTTCTTAAATTCCATATATGAGTGAAATCATATTGTATTTGTCTTTCTCTAACTGTACATAATCTATTATTAGTAGAGAAGATTTAGATATTTTGAATCCAAGCCCATCCCTTACATATACTGTTGTACTACTTTTAATGCTAAAGTGATAGCTTTTTTTTCAAATTAAAGAGGCTGATAAATATTTCATATAATCACAGCACTGATGTAATAAAACAGAATAAGATCTTTGTTTAGGAAACATACTTTTTTGGGCTTTCCCCTTTCTTTTTTTATTTAAATTTAATTAGCACGTATAGTACATCAGTTTTTTTGGGTTTTTTTTTTGAAGATTTTATTTATTTATTTGACAGAGATAGGGAGCACAAGTAGGGGGAGCAGCAGGCAGAGGGAGAGGGAGAAGCAGGCTCCCCACCAAGCAGGGAGCCCGATGTGGGGTTCAATCACAGGACCCTGAGATCATGACCTGAGCTGAAAGCAGGCGCTCAACGACAGCCACCCAGGCGCCCCCATCATTAGTTTTTGATATAATGTTCAATGATTTATTAGTTGCGTATGACAGCCAGTGCTCATCACATCACATGCCCTTCTTAATGCCCATCATGCAGTTACCCCATCCCCCCACCCCACTTCCCTTTCCGCAACCCTCAGTTTGTTTCCTAGAGTCCATAGTCTCTCATGGCTTGTTTCCCTCTCTGATTTCTTCCCATTCAGTTTTCCCTCCCTTCCCCTATTGTCCTCTGCCCTATTTCTTATATCCCACATATGAGTGAAACCATGTGATAATTGTCTTTCTCTGATTGAGTTATTTCATTTAGCATAATACCCTTCATTTCCATCCATGTTGATGTAAATGGTGGGTTTTCATCCTTTCTAATGGCTGAGTAATATTCCGTTGTATTATATGAACCACATCTTCTTTACCTATTCATCTGTTGAAGGACATCTCAGCTCCTTCCAAAGTTTAGGTATTGTGGACATTGCTGCTATGAACATTGGGATGCAGGTGCCCCTTCTTTTCATTACATCTGTATCTTTGGGGTAAATACCCAATAATGCAATTGCTGGGTCATAGGGTAGCTCTATTTTTAACTTCTTGAGGAGTCTTCATATTGTTTTCCAGTGCGAAAGATACATGTTTTCCAGTGTGAGATACATGACATTAACATTTTTGTGTGTTTTTCTTTAGTTTCGTAAAACAAAATTGTAAGCTCTTTAAACGCAGAGATTGTGTTGTGTTTCTTCCTGTCTCCCACAATTTTTAACAATTACTATGCATACAGAAAACGTTTATTAAATATTTTCTGAGCAAATATATGAGTAAGATTAAGGAATGGTGAGCTATACATATAGATTACAATCTTTCCAAAAATTCACGGATGTGGATAGCTGGCTGTACTTACATTACTCTGAGATTGTGGTTAGTTACATCTTCAAGCATGCCATTCTAGATTATTTTATGGGTGTCATAGAAGCCATTTCCAATCTTAGGCCATCTCAATTACTATGACAAATAATATAGCATATTGGTTAAGAACATGAGATCTGTAACTTCTTAGATTTAAATCCTGACACGGCCACTTACTAGCTGTGTGTTCTTCAGTAAGTGACTTACCTCTCCTTAAGTCAGTTTTTACATCTGTAAAGTGGGGATAATAGTAGTTTCTATGTCCTAGAGTTCTTGTGAGAATGGAGTTAATATATAAAAAGTGCTTACAACACTGGCAAATATCAGCTATTATTATTACAATGAGTCTTGCAGCTTCTTAAACTAAAAAAAAAAAAATCCAGTCACTTTTATTTGTAAATAAAATACACAGGCTAATCTTGATGGCTTATGTCAATCCCCATATATATACAATGGGGTCATGACTGTGTAAATTACTGATATATTTGGGAAAATAAATGTAAAATTTATACAAGCATGTGTATGCACATGTTCACACATACATACAACATTTAAGAATAATACTGTGACTCAGATTTGTAAATCAGTATTGTAATATCAAGCTCTGATGGGAAAAATGACAAGGGATAAAAATAAACCCTGGGTAGGTGTCGTTGTGTATGCCATATAAATAAATTTGAAAGTCACAGATTTTCAGATTGATTAGCCTAGTATTCAATCATAAAATTTATCCTTGGCAGTAATTTGAACATCACCATTATGAATGTGTGAAAGTATATCAAAATACAGATAGTTATACAAACCTGGAAGACTGTGTGCCAGATATTGAGAATGGGATTTCTGCCTTTCGTTGATGGTATCACTTTGAAGGGGCATGCTGATTGTGGAGTTTTTTAAAAAAGATTTTATTTATTTATTTGACAGAGATAGAGACAGCCAGTTAGAGAGGGAACACAAGCAGGGGGAGTGGGAGAGGAAGAAGCAGGCTCATAGCGGAGGAGCCTGATGTGGGACTCGATCCCAGGACCCCGGGATCACGCCCTGGGCCAAAGGCAGACGCTGAACCGCTGTGCCACCCAGGCGCCCGATTGTGGAATTTTAATCAATTCTTAGGCTTGCTAGGTGTATCCTTGGATATTTGCCATGGATTTTTTGCATCATGACATTTATCTACTTCAGTCTTCATGCTTCCTTAAAGAAATGACCATATCTCTGATTAGCAAGCTTCTCATGCTTCTAACCTGATATATGCTTATCAGACCAACTTGTTAATTATGCCATTTATGGCTTAAAAGGCCAATGTTTAAATGAAAGCAAAATGATATGTATGGATTCCATCCCAAATCCCATAATCAAAGAATGCGGGCTATTGGTTGGTGAAGCCATAGAACTAGTTTCAGGTCCATATTTATTATCTGGTCCATATACTTTCTAAGGAAGTCTTAATAAAAGGTTTATAAAAACAAAGGTAAAGTAACCTAGCTCAAATAACTAACATTTACTGTATCAGATAATCATCTATATAAACTAAGTTGTTTTATTTTATTTGTATATATCACAATTATTTAATATAGTCCTACAGTCTTATTGACAGTATATTACATTTTAGTGCAAGTATCCGTTCCAGTTCATAAAACAGAATGTGGCCCTGGACTGTGTGAAACATTCAGATCATTATTATTCACTTGCCATTCACACATGAAGAGTAAAGAAAAGACAAATTCCTCTCTAATAAGTCATTCAACATTTATATATATTTACTGAGTAAAGTTTCAAGTACATATGAGACATTTATATATCATTCTATTGGACAAAACTATACATAACTTTCTCCTAGCCAATTTTTGTCATAAAAACTGACCCATACAAATCTGTTTATTTTTTGTCGTATTTAAAAATTTAATGAGTACTGTAAATTCTTCTATAAGTTAATAGGAAGATTACCTTGAGAAATTTAGCTTTCAATTTTATTTTGACATAGTTACACAATTTCCCCGAATAGCCAAAGCAACTTTACAAAAGAAAAGCAAAGCTGGAGGCATCACAATTCCGGAATTCATGTTTTATTACAAAGCTGTAGTGATCAAAACAGTATAGTACTGACCCAAAAATAGACACACAGAACAATGGAACAGAATAGAAAATCCAGAAATGAGGGGGCGCCTGGGTAGCGCAGTCGTTAAGCATCTGCCTTCGGCTCAGGGTGTGATCCTGGCGTTCCGGGATAGAGTCCCACCCACATCGGGCTCCTCCTCTGGGAGCCTTGTTCTTCCTCTCCCACTCCCCCTGCTGTGTTCCCTCTTGCTGGCTGTCTCTCTGTCACATAAATAAATAAAATCTTTTAAAAAAAAGAAAACCCAGAAATGAACCTACAACTATATGGTTAATTAATCTTCAACAAAGCAGGAAAGAATATCCAGTGAGAAGAAGACAATCTCTCCTTTTAATATTTTTTGTTTACTTTTAACCAATCATATAATATGTACTCTCATAAATCAAATACTTAATTCTCTTTACCTAATGAAAGGAAATAATGAAATTGAAATATAAGTTAAGAGAAATACACCCAAGTTTAGGTAGGTACCTTGTAACTCTCTCAATATTATTGCTGGTTATTTTATAGCATGGAACAGAAAAGTATTCTCTATTATAAAGCTTCAAGGGAGGGAAATGGGAAATATGAATAAATAAATTGATAGAAGTTAGTTTTTTCCAGGTGGCTTTACTTTTTAAATTTGTAAATACAATGAGAAACTTTGCTGATTTATGAGTAATCGAGGATAAGTCCAGTCTAAATATGTAGGATTGAGAGTTATAAAAATTTAAAATGAAAGAAATATACTTTTATGCCTTTAAAGGGCAGATTGTAATAAGAATGAAACCAATAAGCACCAAAAAAAACCAATCTGATTAAAAAATGGGCAGAAAAAAACTTTAAAAAAGTAAGTAAAAATAGGCAGAGGACCTGAATAGTTATTTTTCTAACAAAAATATACAGATGGCCAACACACACATGAAAACATGCTCAACATCACTAATCACAGAAATGCAAATCAAAATCACAATGAGATATCACCTCGCACCTATTAGAATGACTAAAATCAAGAAGACAAAAAACATCAAGTGTTGGTGAAGATGTGGAGAAAAAGTAACTCTTGTTCACTGTTGGTGGGAATGTAAATTGGTACAGCCACTATGGAAAACAGTATGGAGGGTCCTTTGAAAATAGAAATGCTATATGATCCAATAATTCCACTATTGGGTATTTACCCGGGGAAAAAGAAAACACTAACTCAAAAAGATATATGAACCCCTGTGTTTATTGCAGCATTATTTGCAATAGCTAAGACATGGAAGCAACTTAAGTGTCCATCAATAGATGAATGGATAAGGAAAATGTAGTAGGAAAAAATATATATATAATATAGATAGTGTGGTATATTATTATGTATTATATATATATGTGGTATATTATATAATGTATAAGATGAATGGATAAGAAAAATATGGTGTATATATATAGAATATATATGGTATGTGTATATATATATATATATATATATATATAATATGACTATAATGGAATATTACACAGCCATAAAAAGATGAGATGGTGCTGTTTGAGACAACATGGAGGGACCTAGGGGGTATCATGTAATGTGAAATAAGTCAGACTGAGAAAGACAAATACCAAATGATTCCACTCATGGAATCTAAAGGAAAATGAATAAAGAAAGAATCAGAACTATAAATACAGAGAAAAAACTGATAGCTGCCAGAGGCGGGGGTATGGAGGGGTTGGATAAAATGGATGAGGAGAGGGACATACAGGCCTCCAGTTAAGGAATGATTAAGTCATGGAAATAAAAAAAACAGAGCATATGGAATACAGTCAATGACATCGTAATAGTAATGTAATGGGACAGATGGTTCCTATACTTGTGGTGAACATAGCATAATATATAAACTTGTCAAATCATAAGTTGTACAACTGAAACTAATGGAAATTGTGTGTCAACTATACTCAAATAAAGAATAGATAAATAAATAAATAAATAAAATGAAACAAAGTAAATTTAATAGAAGTCATTGATAGGCCTTGTTTTAATAAATAGGTAAGAATGCAAATATTATTTAATTAGCATATGAGTACAATGAAGTATATACTTGTAAAGTACTTGGCAAGTTTAAAAAGCTGTTTAAGGCACTGGAGGAGATAATGCTAAGTGAAATAAGTCAAGCAGAGAAAGACAATTATATGATTTCTCTCATCTATGGAACATAAGAACTAGGATGTTCGGTAGGGGAAGAAAGGGATAAAGAAAGGGGGGTAATCAGAAGGGGGAATGAAACATGAGAGACTATGGACTATGAGAAACAAACTGAGGGCCTCAGAGGGGAGAGGGGTGGGGGATTGGGATAGACCGGTGATGGGTAGTAAGGAGGGCACGTATTGCATGGTGCACTGGGTGTTATACGCAACTAATGAAGCATCGAACTTTACATCGGAATCCGGGGATGTACTGTATGGTGACTAACATAATATAATAAAAAATCATTAAAATAAATAAATTAATTAATTAAAAATAAAAAACTTGAGCTAATAGAAACAGAGTAGAACAGTGGTTGCTTGGGGCTGGAGAATGGGCAAAATGGGGAACTATTGGATAAAGGGTACAAATTTCCAGTTAGAAGAGGAATAAGTTCTGGGAATCTAACACAGAGCATTGTGATTATAGATAAGTATATTGAACTGTATACTTAAAAGTTGCTCAAAGTAAATCTTAAATGTCTCACTCCAAAAAAAAAAAAAAAGGTAATTATGTGACATAGTGGAGATGTTAACTAACCCTATTGTGGTACTCATTTTGTAACATATAAGTGAATCAGATCATCATGTTGTAACACCTTAAACTTACACAATGTTATATATCACTTACATCTCAATAAACCTGGAGGACAAAAAGAAAAAAAAATAAAATGCTGTTTAAATATTCCTCATGAATATTATTCATATTATCTAATTAGCAAATCATCTAAAGATATTATAAAGGTAAACACTCTCCTAAGTTAATTATTTTTGAAGAAGCAAAGTAATGGGATCTATATTAATCAGTTTATATCAATAATTCCCAGAATATTAGCCACATTGACTTTCACAGGGAAGTTCAACATCAAATTTCAAACAAATTATAAGTAAGTTTTGACCATTTCCACTGTATTCCTACTCTTATTATGTATAACCAAAGAAGAATGATAATTTCATAACTTATTTAGTCTTCTGATGCCTTTAGTTATTCATAGCTCAGCCTCCTTTTATGTCAGATTATATATAATTTTTCTCTGTCAGGTAGTATATTGTGTTACGTTTGGATCTTCTAATTCTTTCTAAATAGAGCTAAAGATACGGCAGAAGTTCACTAAAATATATATCTGAATAATTTTGGATTTTTTTCTGTTTTAATTACAGTTATGAAGCAGTTTACCCAAGAGATTGTACCCACCCAAAATAGTTCACATATATTAACTATATAGATTCTTAATTGATACAATTCCAAATGTTAAAGCAGTCACAAATCAAAACACATTTTATCTCAGTTCAGTTGTCCATTTTAGATATTATATCCTTATAAATATGCTTTCAGTTATAATCTCTGACTTAACTGTATATTCAACAGGGTCTTTTTATTAATTAAATTTTGTACTTAAGCATTTCTGTAAGGACCTACAAAAATTTGTCCTTCCTAAGCCTTTCTAATGAAAGATGCTGAATTTAAGGTGGGTTGTTGGAATAAAAACTGTAAATGGCTCATTGATAATGACAAAAAGCCACAAGTAATTTAATTTTTTAAAATTTTTTAAATTAAAAAAAATTTTTTTCACAAGTAATTCGATATTGGTAGAATTATATAGTTACCTCTACAAGGAGGTATAGACTCTATTTTCCTTGAAATCTCCTCTACCTCTTTTGTATTTTTTAGCATTGGATTATAGTTTTCTGATATATGGAGAAAACTTTGAAAGAGCAGAAATCAATGGGGAGAAGCTACTTAATATCACCCGGCAAAAACTTAATGATCTTGGCATAATCCAGACTGACCACCAGGACATCATATTAAAAGCAGTTGCTAATATTTGTAAAAAGGTGAGTATAACACTGTCCTATGTTGCCTTTCTTTCTAATTAACAACAAAAAAATTAAAAGAGTATGCTTCTGTCTGATACTGAATGCTCTAGAGTGAATTGCAACTTTTTGCCTTTACAGTTCAACAGTAATTATGACTGATATGCTCTCTCATTATTCTGCTTAAAAATTCTGTGGGCCCTTCTTAATCCTATATTTGAATCATGGCACAGTCTGAAGTGATTGCTGTTTCTTATGCTGCTTTGATAATGTGTCCCATCATTCCTGGGAAAACTCAAGGATATTCTGCTTCCCAGAATTGCAAGTCAGACATGGAGGTTCTAGGAAATAAATTCAAAAATTTTTATAAGGTCATAGGATTGAGAGGACTGCTCTATCTACTGAGGCTCAAAATGAATTGAAGAATGGTAAGGGGTTATCAGGGCCAGACACAGTATTCTAGACAAGTGTCTTTGCACCTAGAAATAGAGATGTCACTTTATATAATAGCTAAGTCAACCCAAAACTCAATAATAAATACAAAGAATAAACCTGGCACTGTTTAACAAAGATGAAG
Organism: Ailuropoda melanoleuca; assembly: GCF_002007445.2. Classification (NCBI taxonomy): domain Eukaryota; kingdom Metazoa; phylum Chordata; class Mammalia; order Carnivora; family Ursidae; genus Ailuropoda; species Ailuropoda melanoleuca. The sequence goes on from NC_048238.1 coordinate 61,973,099, forward strand.
AAAACTTGGAGTTTTTCATTATTTCAGGGCTGTGATCAAAATCCATCTATCTATTCAACAAATATTGATTAAGGACCTTCAGTTACTTGAGAAATTCAAGCAATGTCATATGCTTAATTGTGTCTAATGAGTTTCATTTTCCACATTTTCATTTGATAGACTTAAAAACTATTTGTTTCTCAGTCTGACCTGTTTCACTTAGCATAAAAGCCTCTAGGTCCATCCATGTTGTTGCAAATGACAAGATCTCATCCTTTTTGTGCCTGCATAACATTCCATTTTATGTATATACCACTTATTTATTTATTCATCTATCAGTGGACACTTAGGTTGCTTCCATACCTTAGCTATTATAAATAATGTTATAGTAAACATAGAGTTGCACATTTATTTTCGAATTAGTGTTTTCATTTTCTTCCACTACTGGAATTATTGTATCATATGATATTTCTATTTTTTTATTTTTTGAGGAACCTCCACATTGTTTTCCACAGTGACTATATCAATTTATATTCCCACCAACAGTTTGCAAGAGTTCCTTTTTATCTACACCCTCTCTAACACTTGTTATTACTTGTCTTTTTGATTTCAGCCTTTTTGACAGGTGTGAGGTGATATCTGCATTTTTTTCATGTGTCTGCTGTCCATCTGTGTATCTTCTTTGGAAAACTGTCTACTCAGATCCTCACTCATTTTTACAATGGAACACTGTGTACTCCTTTTTAAAGTAGTCCCTGTGTATCTTTTCCATCATAGTCTTTACAAGAGTGTGACAATATGTATATTTGGTTACACTTTATATCCCATTAAGTTAGGTATTCAGTTGAGACTACTAACTAGTAAACACCATGAGAATCCTTACATACTGCCTGAACAAATTTAGTATGTTAGTCCTAAAAGGGTTTAATTTTAACAGTCATCTATACAATTTAAGTACAAGTTTCTTTCTATATGGAAGACTTATATTGGAGACTATTGATTATGTCAAGAGGACAAGTAGTTTTTCCCTACAGAGTAGAATACCATTTAAAAATATTGGATGGGAAAAAAAGAAATAATTGATGGAGGGGAAACTCTAATAATATCAATTTCTCTCAACTGGCCAGCCATTCTCTAGAATATCTTGGCATCAAAATTGTTTCTTATTCTTAGATAATTTCATAAATTCTTGTGATTATGCTGCCATGTTATCCATCCTTCACAGCATGTTCTAAATGATACCCTTTTGATTAAAAGGGAAAAAAGAATTTGTAATATGTCAGTACTTCAGTCAAATTATTGAGGTATATATGAACCTGAAGATCTTAAAAGACTTCTACCCTCTAAATGTTTCATGACCATATTTATCTTTCCTAGGATCTGTCTGAATAAAAATACTTGGGCTGAATAGCCACGCCATAAATTATATTTCACTGAATTTAAGATGTAGCCATTGAAGTGTGCCGTTATATCATTTACCACTTTGAAAGAAAAAAAAAGCTACCCGTTAAGCTAGTCCAATGATTTCTTCCTCTATGGATAAACAATCATCCTGATTTAGGAAATTTTAAAATTCAAAAATACATCTGCCGTCTCCAATCAATGTAATATGGTATTTTGTAAGTTTATATAGTCCCTAAGTTACAGGTTGTGATAATATTTTGGAATATCAAACTGAAAAGGGACACTGGAAGATCAAACTGAAAAAGGATATATGTTCCTAGAGGTCATAGATAAGTTTTCATATAGCTGTTTGAGCAATGGCTTTTGGTAAGGCTGTTTTTGACTCAAATTCTGAAAATTAACCAAGTATCATATCATATACTATATATATCTCATCATATTTTTCCTGAAAATCTGGGACTTCCAGGGTGGAATAAGTGATAACGCTGTAAGAAGAAAAATGCTCAAAAAATGTGACCTGGAAATAATCAAACAGAAAAAGTAGTGAGGGACAGGATCAGAATAATAAATTACTTCTTAGTAAAGAAGACTATATTTGTTTTATTTCTGTGCTTTCATGGAGAGATGAAACTTGAGAAATAAGAGAAGCCATCAGCAATTGTGAAATATAACTATTCTTCTTGGTATATATTTAATAGAAATCCATCATAATTTCTTTAATATGAAATGGAAAGTAGATACATGGATCACATGCATACAGATTTTAAACATATGATAAAAGATAAAATTAAGAAGTGTAGATAAAAAGAAATAATGATATAAAATTATCAGTTTTTCAGAACACTATATATTATAATTTTATAGATTTAAAATATGGTTTATGTGTGGTTAGAGGGTGAGATATTAAATTTAGAGATATAATTTTGAAGGCTGACACCATGCCAGGTGATAGCGGAAATCTTGGGTAGTGTTAGTAGAAAAGATCAGAAAGCTCAATTTGAAGATTTTGAGGTAATAATCTTAATATAATATAATCGTCTTCAACATTACCTCATATTATTACTGACTTTTAACTTGAATGTATGTAGCAGGGAATCATTTATAAAGTACCATTCCATATTCTATTCTGATCTTAACTGAAAGATAAGAAAAGAACATCAGGCATTCTAAAACACATATAAAAGTAGAAATTTTAAAAGGATGAGTTTTTTAAAAAAGGAACATTATGGATAGCTGCTATCATGCTTGTTTTGTAAATGAAGAAACTGAAGGTCATAGAGTTTATTTGTTTTGCTCCATGGATCACTTGATGAATACATGATGGAGATGGGTCTAGAGTTCAGGTCGTCTGGCTCAGTATTGTTACACTCAGTCATAGCAGGAACCAGAGAAGAGAAGAAGGTGGGTAAAGGAGAGAATGAATGAGAGGGATCTAGAGGCTATCAAAACAGCCAGGAAAGCACCAGGAGTTAAGGGAGATATATATCAGAGGAGATATATTACCAAAGAGATAAAAGAAATTCTGTTACAATCTTATGGATAGTAAAGTTCGAGGCAAAATATTTTCATACATTAAAAATTGTTTGACAAGGAAAAACAAGTTAAACAAACATAACAAACTTATCTGTGTTACTTCTGTTGGGCCCTTCTTAAATACACCTTTTGCTTCATGAGCAATTGCTATTATCCAATTTGCATATTTTAAATCAGGTAAGCAAGAAGAAAATAATTGTTGAATTTTTATACTTACCCATATTCACCTTTCCTTGGTTGAGAAAGTAGTATCATGTATTATTAAAAACCTCAGTAGGACCTTAATGTCCCTGGTGAAAGGTCCCTCTTTTCTAGAAAGACACAGGAACACTTAGTGGAAGATACCAGTACATAATTACATTTTTCAAACTGCATATCCCCATGCAGTGAGGAAATATTCAATAAATTTGTCATCAAAGCATGAAGTTGAAAATCTCTCTTTAGTAGATTCATCCTTTTTGCACCTGGGCTTTCTCGTCTCTCTGAGTTAATTACAAAGAACAGTACCAGGCAAGGACAATATAAAAGAAAACAGATTATTGATGTTATAGACATTTATAGATGTGTTCATATGCATTTGGCAGTTAATAAATGAAAATTGTATTTCATATAATTAAAGGTTAAGTTATGTGAAGATAATTACTGACAAATATGATAAGGTAGTATCATTATAAACAGAAATTCAACTCTGTGAATCCAAGGATTTACATCCCTCAGAGGAGTAGGGAAGTTTCTGTGTTTGGAATCAAGTAATAGGAACTAATTGAACTATAGCTCTCCAATATGTCCTTTTAGTATCACAGATCACCATTACTATCTGTGCCATTTATAGAGTTTGGGAAGCCTTTTCAAAGATTTACAATTGATCATTATTATAGAAAAATAGCAATTGGGAAATAATCAATAGGATATATTTTTTTTCAAAAATGGAAAAATAGAAGGAATAGTGATAATCATATTTCAAAAATTACATATTATTATCCAAATAAGTTTTTCATTTTATCATATGAAAAACTAATTTATTTCTGTGTTCTTTTCTGAATTTAGTTTATCTAGCTCATGCTTAAATCTAGGGCAGAATCCATCACTCTAAGTTATTTCCTCTATCCCACTTTTCAGTATAGAAAATGTCATCAAGTGTGGGTTAAAGTTTATTTTATGGAATATTTTCTTGTATCCGAGAAATTCAGAAAAAGAAGAAAAAACATTATTGCTTTCCTTTTGCCACTATTGCTCAGTTTTATATAAAAGCTTATGTACTTTGAAGTTTGGAATAGAATACTAGACATTTGAAAGGTTATTTCCCTATATGACTCTTTTTGAAATATTGAGGAGAAAGATGCAAAAATGTCTACACCTTTACTTCCATGGTGTAACTAATTCATAATGCACACTAAAAAATTCCAGTAAAATCAGACTGGCAAACTGTTTTCAGATACTCAGGCTGTTGTTCCCTGCTTTAACCCTGGGAAATACAGAGATTACTGTACAGCTTCCTTTCAAAATATATCCAGTTTCTCCTTAGTCCCATGTTGCTATAACAAATGGTGGTAAGTTGTAACCATGTTAACAGAATGGAATGTGATTTACATGATGACAAAGCACATGGTTTACTGCTCAGCAGTCAGAAGGAAAGATCAGTAACTGATTTTGGCTTCAAGACTTAACTCATTCAAGTTAATTTTACCTGCAATGAACTTCTTTGAAGATTATCTAAGAACAAAATTTAAAAATCTTTATCTCCCATCTCAGAAATACAAACCTTTCTGGCATATGCACACTTTTCATTAAAATGTCCTTTATTTCTTCTTTTTTCCCAATATAAGGAAATTTGATTTCAATAGCTCTAAACAGAATAAATAGAAGGGGAAAAAAAAAACCTCAATTAATTTATTTACTAAGTACCCCAGATCAATGTGTTAATGGATGGCAAAATTTGAGGAACTTGTATTAAAATGAAAGTTCTTTAGTTATATTGGGAATGGGAAAATACCTAGATATGAAAATAACTGGTACTAGACAGAATCTTATTCTGTTTTCTGTGGTATCATAGTACTGGCTAACTAATTCTATGTTCTAAGACATTATCACTTTATCACTTTTTCTATCTTCTTTTCATCCTTTATGTTATAATTATATTGAAGATGAACTAAACTCAGTGTTCAATTATTGCCCTTTCAGTCTTCTTCCTTTTTCCCAAGAGGTAAATGAATGGCTCTCTGTTCTGTGAAGAAAGCCGATACAACTCATTTTCATATCTGTTTATTTTTATAGCTTTGTTATGACTTACCATCAATATATATTTGCAATTAAAGTTCATCTTCCTTTCTTTCTCTTCTTTATCATCCAAAGGGGAAAACTTAAATAATTATGAAGCTGAGAAATCCAAATAACCTTATCTTTTGGCTTTCTTCTACAATCTCATTTTTCTAGCCCTCTTTATAGAAACTAAAATTAAATATAAGGAGTAAAGATGTGTAATATAAAAAAACTAATGCCTCGCCAACTGTTTGAATAGATATCTGGTTCCACAATGGCTGACTGAACGGTAAGCCAAAAGTTAAGGAAATTGTGTTATTCTCTCACTATAGGAATTTTATCACTTAAGTAGCCTATAGAGCAGGAATTTCCTCAAGTTCACTTGTAGTTGTTTAAATTCCAGAATTGTTAGCTGGTTGGTTTTTTATATTGACTCTGAGGTAAGTTAGAGTTGTAATGGGGGACTTGAACTATTTGGACAGCTGCTTGGAAATGTCATTTCTATTAATAGCAAAACATGTGTCTGACTATGCCTACCATTCCCTTCCTTCCTTACTACTTACTAACTATAAGATGACATGGTCACTTTTTCCCAAGGCTTCTAGGTTTTATAAATAGTTCTTTTTTGCTCAAAATTTGGACCAGAGAAACTGTTATTGTCATGTTTTACTTTTCTGAGAAATGAAATTGCCAAGAGTGCAAGTCTTCAGACTCAGGTGAATTTTTTCTTAGGGTATGGGGGAGGAAACTAAATACTTAACATATTATTTCAGAAAGACAGTCATAATCTTATGGGAGAGATGCCAGAAGCTTGAGAAATGGGAATTTTTTGTCTTAAAGAGCTGTTTTACAAAGTGTCTCCAAACGTAAATATTTTGTGAGATATAGAAATGTTGATTGGATGTAAGTACAATTTGTAGATGATTAAATGACTGCACTAAAATACTAGTATGTCATGCATTTAAGTTTAATTCCCACAGAAGTAGAATTGAATCTCACTGTACATAAATTATAGTTCACCTTATCTTTGCTTTTCTTAACAGCTTAACTTCTCTTTAAAATATAGCTTCCTCTTCCTTGACTGTATATTCTTCATAAATTATCTTGATTTTTTCCCCTTAGAACAAAGTTGAAGAGCAAGATATGCAAAGAGAAGATCAGGTAAGAAAACAATAGTAAGAACAACAAAAAATATGTTGAGGAGAACTAAGTAAAAAAATTATTTGTTGCAACACTAAGGACAAGTGTGATGGGACAGGCTGTACTGAGCTTTATAATTTTATGGTTAAAAGTATAGCTACTAAACTGCTCTGGAAATGCTACTATTAACAGCTGCTTACAATGTCAGAAAAAATGAATCAAATGGGATCTTTTCTTCTCAGTGCACCAAATATCCAGCTGGAAACATCTGGCTTACTGGCTGACTAACTGGTTCACTTTGCATGGGTACTATTTAATTCTGTTTCTGTAAAGGTTCTAGCACCTGATCTCTTTTGGCTCTGGGATTTTGGATTTCATGGTAGTGGAATACATTGTCACCTCCTTTCTCTTCTGTGCTATTAAGCTGTGTGTGTGTGTGTGTGTGTGTGTGAGAGAGAGAGAGAGAGAGAGAGAGAGTGTTATATGATGTTGTCCAAGTAATTGCTGGGCAATTATAAGTTATTTTTTGTTTCTGCTAATGTATACGAGTTTCTACATAGTGGAGATTTTTCTTTTTTTTTGTCCATTTTTTGTAGGCGATATATCTGCTTACCAGAAAATTTAGTATAATTAATTTACCACTGTCTTAAAGATGTATTTTTGCCAGTGAGAAGAGTTTGAATACACAGAAGTGAATACACAGAAGGACTATTAAAGCATGAATGTATTTTAGCAAAGAGATACTGATTTTTCAATTTTTAGTCACAGAACTTAGAAAACTACAGTTACTACATGAAAATTTATTATTTATCAGGTGTGTTTTCTTTTGAAAATTTGGCATTTCACATTTGGGAGTCAGGCTCAAGGTACACAATTTAATATGTTCAAAAAATTTGAAGTAGAATCACTTGCTTAAACAATTGGCCTTTAGAGTAGAGAGCTAAACATATTTTCTTTTTTTAAAGATTTATTTATTTATTGGAGAGAGAGAGAGTGTGTGTTTGAGCATAGTGGGGAGGAGCAGAAGGAGAGGGAGAGAGAGAATCTGAAGCAGACCACCCCCCTCTGCCTCCCCGCTGGGCTGAGGACAGAGCCCAGTGTGGGGCTTGATCTGAAGACCCTGAGATTATGGCCTGAGCTGAAATCAAGAGAGACAGAACTTTAACCGACTGAGCTACCCAGGCACCCCATACCCTCTAAGCATATTTTCTGAGGACATTTCAAGAATTCACATATTAGTACTCTCTCTCTCCCCCCACCCCCCCACCACATACCACAAACATAGTTAGCCACAGCAGGTATGAAAAGGACACTTAGAAATTCATTTGTAAGTTGCCTTCTAGGCAACCAACTTAGTATAGATTGTTTATGTATGAGTTCATAATTTATGGATTTTTAAAAATAAGTCATTATCATCCTTGGTGGGATTAAATTGCATATGTAAACACTCAATCAGAAAATTCGATTATTCCTTATTAGCAGTGAATAATAAGAGACAACTTGAAGATAGCCTAGTTGTAGAGTTTCTCTGTTTAGTTACTTTTGAAGAATGATACACTCTCTCCTGCGTTTTGAGATTTGGGGGATTCATATATCTTCTGCTTTTAATCACTTTCAACCTACTGCTACACTATTTTTAATGTCTATAGTAGCTCTCAATGGGAAAAGACAAATATATTTGCAATTGTAAATGGTTGTCAAATTTAGAGTTCTCAAGTAAATCAAAATGCTGTTTCATTTTTTAAGATTTTTTTTTATTTTTTTAAATTTCAGTATAATTGACATACAATGTTACGTTAATTTCAGGTGCACAATATAGTGATTCAACAGTTCTATACATTACTTGGTGCTTCCATTCTAAGTGTGCTCTTAATTCTCTTCACCTATTTTACCCATCCCCCCCACCCACCTCTCGTATGGCAACCACCAGTTTGTTCTCTATATTTTTAAGAGTCTGGGTATTTTGTTTGTTTGTTTGTCTCTTTTTTTTCTTTGTTCATTTGTTTTGTTTCTTAAATTCCATGTATGAGTGAAATCATATGGTTTTCATCCTTCTCTGACTGACTTATTTCACTTAGCATTAAAAAAGTGCTATTTCAGTTAATCTTATCTTGGGCCATCACATTCATTTATCTACAGATACTTCTGGTTGTTGTAGAAATTTTTTATTAGTTTTTAATTCAAGGATACTATTGGAGATGCATTCAATTAGTTGGGGGTATGGCACCTCAAAGAAATCACATCTTTGAATTATTCAGAATTGGAATTTAGAATTCAAGTTTAGAAGTTAGGCTCTAGATTCAGGCTGCCTAGGTTTACATTCCAGATAAAACTTACTAGCTGTGATGTTGCACACATTATTCAGTGGCTCAGAACTTCCCTTGCTTTATCTGCAAAATGAAGATCATGACAATGTTTAAATTGTTGTAAATATTACCTGAGATAATTAGCTTTAATTTTTGTGTATAGTGTTTAGTATTAGCTATAGCAGCTATTTCTCTCCCTCCTCCATCTCTTCCTTCCACTCCATTGCTGCTACTCCCTCCTTCTCCCATTCCTCCTCTTCCTTCTGCATAGTAGTAGTAAGAGTAGTATTGAGGAGCTGTATACAGCAGTGTCTTGACTTTCTGCTCGAGTACACACTACAAAGTTTATCCAGAATAATATTTCTTTGGCTTTATCCTCAAACACTCCCTTGTGCAGAAATGTAACTGATTAAAATCAGACTTCTAACTCTACCGTTAAAGGTTCTTTGTTAGTTTAATCCTTACCTTTAATGCTAGCTCTCCAATTCATTTTTCAGCATTCCTGACTTTTCTACTTTATTTCAGGCAATTAAATCCTGTTGCTATTGCTGGGCAAAAACAACAGATGTTAAGAATGAAAAGGAAAGGAGGGGCACCTGGGTGGCTCAGTCAGTTACGCATTTGCCTTTGGCTCAGGTCATGATCCCAGGGTCCTGGGATGGAGCCCCATGTCAGGGTCTTTGCTCAGCGGGGAGTCTGCTTCTCCTTCCTCTGCTTGCCATTCTACCTGCTTGTGCTCTCTCTCACTCTCTGTCAAATAAATAAATAAAATCTTTAAGAAAAAGAATGAAAAGAAAGGGAGCCCAGCCATCCTGAAAAATTGTGATGGTAACAATAAAAGCTATAATATTAACAGCTTACATTTGTAAACTTTACCATCTTTTACCATCTGCAAAATACATAAATATATAAAGCTTATATATATATATATATGCAGCATATATATATATTTGTGTGTGTATATGTGTGTGTGTGTATATAGATATATATATGTATATATGTATATATATATATAGACACAAACATGCTTTTACGATTACAAAATGCTTTACAGATCCTTCCATAACTTTTCCTCATTCAGACAAGGGCAAAGGTTTCTCTGAAGGAACCAACATACATAAAGAATATATGAATTTGGGGCTATTAGAACAGACCATGAGAAGTCTTTTTTTTTTTAACCATTTGACGCTGTATGTTAACCATAAGCTTTTTGCTTTTTACCATAAGCCTTCTTAGAACAGATAGGTGGGTAAATTCAGAACTGATGATAAAGTCCTTTGGGTTATATAAGAGACAACACTCTTCAAGTAGGAGTTCATGAGGAATGGTCATCCCAAGGGGGAAAAAAAAAGTTTGAGAGATTGAGGAGCACAAGGTATATTTGAGAGATAACGAAAGACCATAACTTTTTAAATAAGGATGTAAAGGAAAGATTAGCTTGGAGAGTCATTGTGGATGTCTGTAATGATTTGGATTTCTATGAATAGAAGTTGTGGAGAAGTCATAGTCCAATATAGAGTCCTAACCCCTTGATTCATAAGGCCCCAAGAGACTACTGTTAACTTTGTGTAAAGAGTCACTTTATAGGTTCCCTTTCCCTCATGTTTTGGTTATCACCACATGTCATAGAGAAAGAAAAAAAATGGTTGCCTTTGCCTTTGTCACATGTCTAAGTATTCAGGATTCTTATCATCCTTGGATGTTATGCCCTTTTTAGATGGCAAGGGTTTTGTACTTACTCTTTTTTGCATCTATGTACTAAAGTCTAACTGTTTTAGCAGAATGAATGAAAATTAACTTAAAAAGTGAAATTACAAGACAGTGGTGTTCTGGTAAATGTTGAACTGGTTGTTTGGAAAAAACCGGCGTGTTATATAAATATAGATTTAGATATATAAATATACATGAACATGTATGATATATATATAAATTTTGCTGATATTAAGGTGTATAACACATAATTAAAATAATAAAGTTTATGCTGTTCTTTATTATAAATTCCATATAGCCAATTAATTTTAAGAGAATACTTTTGTTGATTTTATAAGTTTTTATTTTAATTCCAGTTAGCTAACGTACAGTGTTATATTAGTTTCAAATGTACAATACAGTAATTCAGCAGTTCCATGCATTAGTGCTCATCACAAGTGCACTCCTTAATCCACATTATCTATTTAACACAGTGCCCCACCTCCCTCCTCTCTGGTAGCCATCAGATCGTTCTCTATGTTTAAGAGTCTGTTTCTTTTTTATTTTACTTATTTTTTTATTAAAAATTATGTTTTTATTTTATTTTTTGAAATTTTAGATTCTCTTTAATGACAGATTCATATTATGTTTACATATGTACATTAAATTTACTCATAAAATATCTGATTATATTTAATTTAGTTCATACACTAATTAGGCAGAATAAATTTTATAAAGTTATGTCAGCTACTAGCTATTGTGATTTTTATATGATCTAGCTTAAAAAAAACTGCAGGCTTTTAACAAGTATCTGATTGGCTAAATGGAACAGAAAAATGTTAACAAGAGCAATATGCTAGCACTATTTATTAAAAGTTTACTAAACACTTGACACTGTATTGAACACTATGTGTACAGTCTTAGTGAATCCTTATAATGGTCAGATGATGTGGCTACTTCCCAGCATTCTCATATTTAATGATGTTCCCCTAATAACTATTTCTATTTGGACATGCCACACATTGTAAGGATTATGCTTATCTATTTCTCCAGGGAGTTGCTAGTCAAATCACTATTTAGTAGTGCTGGAGCTGGCTGGTTAAAGCCTGCATCTTGATTAAAGCACAGTGAGAATGGGTCTTCCACATTATTTGTAGAAATAACATAAACTCAGCTTCTGTGAATAAATGAATGAATGATTCCTGTTAACAGGCTGGAGTATATAGGATACAGAGCTCAGTCACAATATCTACAGGAATTTCAGATGTCAATCAGAGAGATGAATTAAATGAAATTCCTGTTGCACATGGAAGTACAAACTCTTATTATAAATGTGAAGGTTTGTATTGGTTGTAAACTCAACTTTAAATTCATTGATTGCACTGGGAAGGCAAATCTTGCAGTATCATACAGATTTTTTTTTACAGTGCAGAAAATATATAATTTTTCCTATTAATCGAAATATTGTTGTAAACTCCTGGCTGGTGATATCATGGAATTACAAGTTTGATTACCTGTGATTTCAGATAATTCCTTTTTTCTTTTTTTCAATTGTGAGAGGACTGGTTTCAACTTAGTTATTTTTTTTTCTTTCCTCAAATTTTTATTTAAATTCCAGTTATTTAACATACAGTGTAATATTATTTTCAGGTGTAGAATTTAGGGATTAATCAACACACAGTGCTCATCAAACAAGTGCCTTCCTTAATATACATCACCTATTTAATCCATCCCCCTGCCTACCTCACCTCAAGTAACCCTCTGTTCTATACAGGTAAGCGTCTGTTTCTTGGTTTCCCTCTCTTTTTTTCCCCCTATGTTCATTTGTTTTGTTTCTTAAATTCCACATATGAGTGAAATCTTGTATTTGTCTTTCTCTGACTTATTTTGCTTAGCATAATTCTAGTTCTGTCCATGTTGATGCAAATGGCAAGATTGCATTCTTTTTAAGGCTGAATAATATTCCATGGTACATATATGCGTATATATGGCACATATGTATATGTACACGTGTGTGTGTGTGTGTACTACATCCTCTTTATCCATTCATCAGCCAGTGAACATTTGAACTACTTCCATAACTTGGCTATTGTAGATAATGCTGATATAAACATCAGGGTACATGTATCACTTTGAATTAATATTTTTGTGTTCTTTGGGTAAGTACCCAGTAGTGCAATTGCTGGATCATAGGGTAGCTCTATTTTTAATTTTTAGAAACTTCTATACTGTTTTCCAGAGTGGCTGTACCAGTTTGCATTCCCACCAACAGTGTAAGAGGGTTCCCCTTTCTCCACATCCTCACCAGGACCTAATGTTTCCTGTATTGTTGATTTTGGCCATTCTGACAGGTGTGAGATAAGTTCCCATAGAGTTTTAGAATAGTTTCAGGTGTGCAATATAGTACTTCAGTACTTCCATACATCACCCTGTGCTCATCATGACAAGAGTGCTTCATAATCCCCATCACCTACTGAATCCATCCCCTCACCCACCTACCATCTGGTAAACATCAAGTTGTTCTCTACAATTAAGAGACTGTTTCTTGCTTTGTCTATCTCTCTCTTATTTTTTCCCTTTGCTTTTTTATTTGTCTCTTAAATTCTGTATGGGGGGGGCCCCTGGACGGCTCAGTCAGTTGGGTGTCTGCCTTCAGCTCAGATGATCCCGGGGTCCTGGGATCAAGCCCCACATTGGGCTCCCTGCTTATTGGAGAGTCTGCTTTTCCCTCTCTCTCTGCCTCTGCCTCTCCCCCCAGCTTATACACTCTGTCTCTCTCCCTCTCTCGATCTCAGTCAGATAAATAAAAAAAATCTTTAAAAATAATAATAATAAATTCCACATAGGAGTGAAATCACATGCTATTTGTCTTTCTCTGACTAACTTATTTCTCTTAGCTTTATACTTTCTGGCTCCATACATGTCATTTCAAATGCCAGGATTTCATTCTTTTTTGTGGTTAGATATTATTCCATTGTTTATATATACTACTTCTTCTTTATCCATTCAACAATGATTGACACTTGGGATGCTTTCATATCTTGGCTATAGTAAATAATGATGGTATACATATCAGGGTACATGTATCCCTTTGAATTGGTGTTCTTATATTTTTTTTATAATAATATTTTTTATTATATTATGTTAGTCACCATACAGTACATCCCTGGTTTTTGATGTAAAGTTCCGTGATTCATTAGTTGTGTATAACACCCAGTGCACCATGCAATACGTGCCCTCCTTACTATCCATCACTAGCCTATCCCATTCCCCCACCCCTCTCCCCTTTGAAGCCCTCAGTTGTTTCTTAGAGTCCACAGTCTCTCATGCTTAATTCCCCCTTCTGATTACACCCCCTTTCTTTATCCTTTTCTTCTCCTACCGATCTTACTACTTCTTATGTTCCATAGATGAGAGAAACCATATGATAATTGTCTTTCCTTGCTTGACTTACTTCAGTTAGCATTATCTCCTCCAGTGCCGTCCATGTTGCAGCAAATGTTGAGAAATTGTTTCTTTTTGATAGCTGAGTAATATTCCATTGTATATATTGACCACATCTTCTTAATCCAGTCATCTATAGAAAGGCATCTTGGCTCCTTCCACAATTTATTGTGGACAATGCTGCTATGAACATTGGGGTGCATATAGCCCTTCTTTTCACTATGTCTGTACCTTTGGGGTAAATACCCAGTAGTGCAATTGCTGGATCATAGGGTAGCTCAATTTTTAACTTTTTAAGGGACCTCCACACTGTTTTCCATAGTGGCTGTACCAACTTACATTCCCACCAATAATGTAGGAGGGATCCCCTTTCTCCAAATCCTCTCCAACAATTGTTGTTTCTTGCCTTGCCAATTGTTGCCATTCTAACTGGTATAAGGCGGTATCTCAGTGTGGTTTTGATTTGAATTTCCCTGATGGCTAATGATTTTGAACATTTTTTCATGTGTCTGTTAGCCATTTGTATGTCTTCATTGGAAAAGTGTCTGTTCATATCTTCTGCCCATTTTATGATTTGTTTATTTGTTTCATGTGTATTGAGTTTGAGAAGTTCTTTGTAGATCTTAGATACCAGTCTTTTATCTGTAGTGTCATTTGCAAATATCTTCTCCCATTCTGTGGGCTGTCTCTTAGTTTTTTTGACTGTTTCCTTGGCTGTGCAGAAGCTTTTTATCTTGATGAACTCCCACAGTTCATTTTTTCTTTTGTTTCTCTTGCCTTTGGAGAGGTGTCATGAAAAAGGTTGCTGTGGCTGATGTCAAAGAAGTTGCTGCCTATGTTTTTCTCTAGGATTTTGATGGATTCCTGTCTCACATCGAGGTCTTTCATCCATTTGGAGTTTATTTTTGTGTATGGTGTGAGAGAGTGGTCAAGTTTCATTCTTTTGCATGTAGCTGTCCAATTTTCCCAGNCCCTTGGCTGTGCAGAAGCTTTTTATCTTGATGAACTCCCACAGTTCATTTTTTCTTTTGTTTCTCTTGCCTTTGGAGAGGTGTCATGAAAAAGGTTGCTGTGGCTGATGTCAAAGAAGTTGCTGCCTATGTTTTTCTCTAGGATTTTGATGGATTCCTGTCTCACATCGAGGTCTTTCATCCATTTGGAGTTTATTTTTGTGTATGTTGTGAGAGAGTGGTCATGTTACATTCTTTTGCATGTAGCTGTCCAATTTTCCCAGCACCATTTATTGAACAGACTGTCTTTTTTCCACCAAATGTTTTTTCCTGCTTTATCAAAGATTAGTTGCCCAAAGAGCCAAGGGTCCATTTCTGGGTTCTCTATTCTGTTCCATTGGTCTATGTGTCTGTTTTTGTGCCAGTACCATGCTGTCTTTGTGATCACAGCTTTGTAGTACAACTTGAAATCCGGCATTGTGATGCCCCCAGCTTTGTTTTTCCTTTTCAACAATTTCTTGGCAGTTCATGGCCTTTTCTGGTTCTACACAAATTTAAGGGCTTTGGGAAAATATCCTGTAGTGCAATTATAGGATCACAAGGTAGTTCTATTTTTAACATTTTGAGGAACCTCTATACTGTTTTCCACAGTGACTGCGCCAGTTTGCATTCCCACCAACAGTGTAAGAGGGTTCACCATTCTCCACATCCTTGCCAACACCTGTTGTTCCTTGTGATTTTGATTTTAGCTACTCTGAAAGATGTGAGGTGATCTCTCATTGTAATTTTAATTTGAATTTCCCTGATGATAAGTGATGTTGAGCATTTTTTCATGTCTGTTGGCCATGTATATATCTTCTTTGTAGAAATGTCTGTTCATTTCTTCTGCCCATTTTTAAATCAGATTATTTGCTTTTTAAGTATTGAGTTTTATGAGGTCTTTATACATTTTGGACATGGGCCTTTTATTAGGTATGTCATTTGCAAATATCTTCTCCCATTCCATAGGTTACCTTTTAGTTTTATTGATTATTTCCTTCACTGTGCAGAAGCCTTTTATTTTGATTTAGAACCAGTAACTTAGTTTTGCTTTTGCTTCCCTTGCCTCAGGAGATGTATTTAGAAAAATTTGCTAAGGCCAATGTCAAAGAGGTTACTGCCTGTGTTCTGTACTAGGATTTTTATGGTTTCAGGGCTCATGTTTAGATCTTTAATCAATTTTGAATTTATTTTTTGTATGGCATATTAAAGTTATACAGTTTCATGCTTCCTCAAATTGCTGTCTAGTTTTTCCAGCACAAATTGTTGTAGAGATTGTCTTTTTCCCATTGGATATTCTTTCCTGCCTTGTCAAAGATTAATTGACAATATAATTTTGGGTTTATTTCTGGGTTTTCTATACTGTTCTGTTGAACTATGTATCTATTTTTGTTCCAATACCATACTGTTTTTGTTACTACAGCTGCATAATACAACATGAAGTCTATAATTGTGATGCCTTCAGCTTTGCTTTTCTATTTCAAGATTGCATTGGCTCCTAAGAATCTTTTGTGGTTCCATACACATTATAGAATGGTTGTTCTATTTCTGTGTAAAATGATGTCGTTATTTTGATAGGGATTACATTAAATTTGTAGACTGCTTTGTGTAGTATAGATTTTTAAAGAATATTTATTCTTCTAATCTATGAACATAGAATGTCTTTTGACTTCTTTGTGTCATCCTGAAATTTCTTTCATCAGTGTTTTGTAGTTTTCAGATTATAGGTCTTTCACCTTGTAGGTTAGGTTTAGTCTTAACGTATTTTATTATTTTTGGTGCAATTTTAAGTGGGACTGTTTTCTTAATTTATCTTTCTGCTATTTCATAATTGGTATATAGAAATACAGCAGATTTCTGAAGATTGATTTTGTATCCTTTAACTTTACTGAATTCATTCATCAGTTCCAGCAGTTTTTTGGTGGAGTCATTTGAGTTTTCTATATAGAGCATCATGTCATCTACAAATAATGAAAGTTTTATTTCTTCCCTACTGATTTGGATGCCTTTTTATTTCTTTTTGTTGTCTGATTGCTGTGGCTGGGACTTCCAGTACTATTTTGAATAAAAGTAGTGAGATTGGACGTCCTTGTCTTGTCCTGACTCTCACTTTTTCCGCACTGAGGGTGATGTTATCTCTGGGTTTTTCATATATGGGCTTTATGTTGCGTTTTGTTCTCTCTAAACCTATTTTGTTGAAGATTTTTCTCATGAATGCATGTCATAGTTTAATAAATGCTATTTCTGCATCTATTGATGTGATGTATCATCATTGTGTTTTCATTTTCATGTGTTTCCATGTATTTTTTAAATTCTTCTTTGATTTTCTGGTTGACCCCCTCATGTTTAGTAGCACATTATTTAACCTTCCTTGTATTTATGTTCTTTCCAAATTTTTTCTTGTGCTTAATTTCTAATTTCATAGTGTTATGATCAGGAAAGATATATGGTATAACTTTATTCTTCTTGAGTTTGTTAAGACTGGGTTTGTGGGATGATATGTTATCTATGCTGGAAGATGTTCCATGTGCACTTGAAAAGAACATGTATTCTGCTATTTTAGGATGGAATGTTCTGCACGTATCTTTAAATCCATCTGTTCCACTGTGTTCATCTAAACCCATTGTTTCCTTATTGATTGTCTGTTTAGATGATCTGTTCATTTATGTAAATAGAATTTTAAATCCCGTATTATTATTGTGTCATTCTCATTAGTTTCATTATGCTTGGCATTAACTGTTTTATGTATTTGGGTGCTCTTATATTGGGTGCATAAATATTTACAATTGTTATATCTTCTTGTTGAATGCTCCCCTTAATTATTATGTAGTGCTCTCTTTTTTCTCTTGTTACAATCTTTGTCTTAAAGTCTATTTTTGTCCAATATAAGTATTGCTACTCTGGCTTTCTTCTAACATCCATTTGCAAGGTAGGTGTTTCTCCATGCCCTCACTTTGAATCTACAGGTATCCTTAGGTCTAAAATGTGTCTCTTGTAGGGAGCATATTGATGGGTATTATTTTTGTATCCATCTGTCAGCCTATGACTTTTGAATAGAGCATTTAGTCCATTTACATTCAAAGGAATTATTGCTAGATATGTATTTTTTGTCATTCTGTTATTTGTTTTGTGGTTGTTTCTGAAGATTTTTCTTTGATCCTTATCTTTTTCTCTTTCATGATATGCTGATTTTCCTTAGTAATATACTTGGATTTCTGTCTCTTTATTCTTTGCATATTTACTAGTGATTTTTGATATATGGTTAACATTTGGGTTGTGTATAACCTCTTCTGCATTTAGCAGTCTATATTAAATTATGGTCATTCAAGTTTGAACCAATTCTTCCTCCTCTTCTCCCTGTATTTTAAGTAGAAGTTGTTATATTTTATATCCTTTTATTAATTCCTTGATTGATATTTTTACAGAAATATTTATTTTTACTGCTTGTGTTTCCTACCTTCATACTGTCACTGTTGGTGTCTCGTTTTCACTCAAAAAATACCTTTAATATTTCTTGCTGGGCTGGTATGTGGTCATCAACTCCTTTAGTTTTTGTTTCTCTGGGAAACTATCTCTCCTTCTATTCTGAATGATAGCCTTGCTGGGTATTTTTGGGTGCAGATTTTTCCCATTCATCACATTGAATATATCATGCCACTGCTTTCTGGCTTGCCATGTTTCTGTTGAGAAGTCTGCAGCTAGCCTTATGGGTCTTCTTTTGTAAGTTAAGGACTTCTTTTGTCTTGCTGCTTTTAAGAGTTTTTCTTTATCACTTTATTTAGCAAATTTAATTATAACATATCTTATTGTTGGCCTGCTTTTGTTGATTTTGTTGAGAGTTCTCTGTGCCTCCTGGATATGGATATCTGTTTCATTCCCCCAGCTTAAGGAAATTTTCAACTATTATTTCCTCAAATAAATTTTCTGCCCCTTTTCTGTCTCTTCTTCTTCTGAAACTCCTACAATATGAATGTTATTACATTTGATGGAGTCATTAATTTCCTTAACACTTGCATTATTGTTTTTTCTTTTTGTCAGTTTGATTACTTTCCATTACTCTGTCATCTAGGTCACGAAATTCATTCCTCTGCTTCCTCCATCCTGCTGTTTGTTCCATCAGACATGTTTCTCATTTCATTAATTGAGCCATTTATCTCTGCTACATTATTTATTATCTTGTGTTAAGGGTCTCACTCATATCTTCTATTCTTTTTTCAAATCCAGTGGAGTATCTTTACGATCATTGTTTTAAATTCTCTATCAGGCATTTTACTTATATCTGTTTTACTTAGATCTCTGGCTGTGGACTTGTTCTGTTCTTTCATTTGGGATAAAATTCTGTCTCTTCATTTTGTCTGCCTCCCTGTGTCTGTTTCTGTGTTAAGAAATTTAGCTTTGGGGGGCGGGGTGAGCAGAAGGGGGAATGAACCATGAGAGACTGTGGACTCTGGGAAACAAACTGAGGGCTTCAGAGGGGAGGGGGGGGGGAATGGGATAGGCTGGTGATGGGTAGTAAGGAGGGCACGTATTGCATGGTGCGCTGGGTGTTATATGCAAGTAATGAATCATGGAACTTTACATCAAAAACCAGGGATGTACTGTATGGTGGCTAACATAATATAATAAAAAATATTATTTAAAAAAAGGAATTTAGCTTTAAAGAAAAGCTAGGGGTGCTTGGGTGGCTCAGTCGTTAAGTGTCTGCCTTTGGCTCAGGGCGTGATCCTAGAGTCCTGGGATTGAGCCCCACATCAGGCTCCTCCACTGGGAGCCTGCTTCTTCCTCTCCCACTCCGCCTGCCTGTGTTCCCTCTCTTACTGGCTATCTCTCTCTGTCAAATAAATAAATAAAATCTTTGAAAAAATAAAAATTAAAAAAAATAAAGAAAAGCTAAAAAAAAAAAAAAGAAAGAAAGAAACTAAGCTATGTCTTCTGCTCTGGGAAGTAGTGACTTTATCAAGAAGAGGTTCTGCAGTGCCCTGGCACTTCAGAAGACTATTTTATGTGTGTTGCTTATGCCCTGCTCTTCTGTCTGAGTCACTTTTCCTTTTAGTGCAGTCATCTGCACTGACTCTCTGCCTGCTGTGAACTGTGCTTGCTCTTTGTGGTATTAGTGGGACCCAGGCAGGTCTGCTTTGAGAGAGTATGCCCACCGGATAACTTGGGAGTGGGGCAACAGTGTTAGCAAAATTTGCACTGAGCCACTAGCCCTGTGTTGGATCCCCTAGAGCACTGTGGTGGTTGGGGTTCAAGGCTGGGCACTGTGTTCGGTGGTGGCTGGGCAGATCTGGGCCCAGCATGTGATGGTGGCTGTGGGCATACACCTGGCTACAGTGCCTGGGTGTGGTGTGCTGCAGCAGGTATCTGCTTTCATTGATTTTTTATGAACTCATATTATAGCCAACTATATTTATAATTTATAAATGAACATAATTTCCCCATAAATGTTAGGTGATATTTTTTATATTAATGACATATAAAATATAATTAATATGTATATTGAAAATTCACTCATTAATAATATGAATTACTTCTTTGTTAAACCAAATTATACTCTTTGAAACTCAGAAGAATATTTACTCAACTATTTTGTGATACTTAAAATACAATAGCTACAGACATGGACAGTCACACTTTTAAATTTAATCTGAATCATTCATATTTTTCTTTACTTTCATAAATTTAAGCAATGAACAAAAACAATAAATCAGTACTTGATTTATATAATCAGAAGTTTGTCAGTTTCCATGGTGTGGGTATTCTGTCTGTGTCTGATTTCAGTCCATCATCATGATGCACCTCTATCATGTCACATAATTATTATTTTTCTGTGATAAGAACATTTTAGATATCATGTCTTAGCAATTTTGAAATATATCATACAGTATTGCTGACTATAATCACAATGTTGTACATTAGATCTCCAGAACTTGTTCATCTTTAACTTAAAGTTTGGACCCTTTGACCAGTATCTCCCCATTTTCCCAAAGCCCAGCCCCTGGTAACCATCATTCTACTCTCTGATTCTGTGAATTCAAATTTTTTTACATGTAAAGCAAAACCACAATGAGATATCACCTCACACCTGTTAGAATGACTGTCATCAAAAAGATAAGAGATAACAAATGTTGGTGAGAATATGGAGAAAAGGGAACACTTGTGCACTACTGGTGGGAATGTTAATTGGTACAGCCACTATGGAAAACAGCATGGAGGTTTCTTTAAAATTATAAATAGAACTATAATATGATCCAACACTCCCACTTCTGGATTTATTGCTAAAAGAAACAAAAACAGGATATCAAAAACATATTTGCTCTTCTATGTTTATTGCAGCATTATTCACAATAGTGAAGATATGGAAACAACCTAAGTGTCTGTCAATGAATGAACAGATAAAAGAAGGCATATATATATATATATTATTCACCTGTGGGAAAGAATGAAGTCCTACCATTCATGACAAAGTGGATGGTATCCCTTATGTGTGGAATGTAAAAAACCTAACCTCATACCCAGAAAGTTAATCATACGGAGGAACTCACTGTAGAAAAGCATCAACTGTTAAAATGATTACTACCTACAGACCCTGTCCAAATGCAAAGGTCTGCATATTGAATGGTATCTTTAGTATTATTTGTGGTACTTATATAGTATCCTTCTTTGGTAAACTTTCAATAACTTTTAAACAATAAATACACCACCAAATATTATGGGAGTAGGAAACATCAGGATGGGAAACAAATGAAGAAAAGAGGAGTCTGAGGTGAAGAAGATTGAGATATGGAGATAGTAGCAGGAGGCATCCATCTCAATAGTAATCCTGAAAAAGGTAACTCCAGTTGTATGTTTTTTATTCCTGCTATAATAAATTACCACAAATTTAAGGTCTTATAGCAACACCAATTTAATATTTTATACTTTTGTAGATTGGAAATCTAGTGTAGGTCTAAGAGGCCTAAAATCAAGGTGTCTGCAGAGCGGCTTTTCCTCTCTTGTTGTACCAGGGAAAAATCCATTTCCTTGTTCATTCAGGTTATTGTTGAAACTGTTTCTTACAGTTGTAGGGCTGAGGTCCCTTTTTCCTTGCTGGCTATCACAGAGAGTAATTCATAGCTTTTAGAGGCCACTCAAATTCTTTGCCTCTTAGCCCCCACACTTCATCATCAAAGCCAGCAATGGCTGATTAAATCTCACACTTTACATCTCTCCTGACTCTTCTTCCACTGTGACATCTCTGTGGCCTTTTCAGTCTTCCTTTTTTGCTTTTAAGGGCCCATGTTATTACACTAGGCTCATTTGAATAATTCAGCATAATCTTGCCATTTTTAAGGTTGGTTGTTAAGTAATTTTAACTCCCTTTTGCCATATAACATAACACATTCACAGGTTCCAGTTATTATGACATGAACATCTTTGGAAGGACCACCTTCCTGCTTACCATATCAGAGCTTTATATAAGCAACATTTAAAGTCACTGACCTTTATTTTTGCTTTTACCCATTTTGGTGTTAAGGAATGATGCCCTACTGTGCTCTTCTTTCCATCTATCCCCCAGGAATATCTGTTTTTAGACATTTTATTCACCCTTAAGTGTAAATGGCTAAAAGCTGTTTTTGCAGGGAAGTCACATTGTGTTTAGATAAAATATTTTCCATATTTTACCTCAAGCAGCTGATTATTAATCGTGCTACTACTGTGTGACCTTGAGTAAGTTATTTAACTTCTCTAATCTTCAGTTTCTTCATCTACTGAATAGAGATCAAACAGATCCCTTGTAGCCCTGTTGTGAGGTTTAGAAATAATATGAGTAAATCCTGAGTCTAGTGCCTAGCATATAGTGGGGATTCAATAAATGACATCTGTTGTAATTATAAGCTATTATTTCATTTACTATGTTCCATTTGAAGTAAGATTCATTTAGTTTTGAATCACCAATTATGTACCATGTGTACAATATGTACTTACAGCCAAATGATTATATTTCACACTAAAAAATTCACAAAGTATTGCTCTCTAGCATTGATATATCTAATTTAAACAATTGACATATGTAACCTAGTGTAAGAATAATTTTCAGAATAAAATATTATATCTTTCAAACTTCTAATAAGGACTTTTATTGGCTAATAGTAATAAGGACTTTTCTTTGAACAAAGACAGTATTTACATTATGGTATATTTGGCTCTTTAGACATCTAAAATTGTAAGCCATTTTGACTTTAAAAATGCTGTTGAAAAAAATGGATAGCAACATGCAAAATAATAAAACTGGACCACTGTCATTCATCATACACAAAAATAAATTCAAAATGGATTAAAGACCTAAATGTGAGACCTGAAACCGTAAAAATTCTAGAGGAGAACACAGGCAGTAACCTCTTTGACATCAGCTGTAGCAACTTCTTTCTATATACATCTTCTGAGGCAAGGGAAACAAAAGCAAAAATAAACTATTGGGACTTCATCAAAATAAAAGCTTCTGCACAGCATAAGAAACAATCAGCAAAACTAAAAGGCAGCCTACTGAATGATATAAGATATTTGCAAATGACATATCTGATAAAGGGTTAGTATCCAAAATATATAAAGAACTTACAAAACTCAACACCCAAAAAAATGAATAATACAATTAAAAATGGGTAGAAGACAAGAATAGATATTTTTCCAAAGAATACATCCAGATGACCAACAGACACATGAAAAGATGCTCAATATCACTCATAATCAGGGAAGTGCAAACCAAGACTGCAGGGAGATATGACCTCACACTTGTCAAAATGGGGAAAATAAAAAATACAAGAAACAACAGGTGTTGGGAGGATGTGGAGAAAGGGGAACCCTCTTGCACTGTTGGTGGGAATGCAAACTGGTGCAGCCACTCTGGAAAACAGTATGGAAGTTCTTCCAAAAGTTAAAAATAGAACTACCTTATGATCCAGCAATTGTGCTACTAGGTATTTACCAAAAGAATACAAAAGTACTAATTCAAAGGGATACATGTACCCTGATGTTTATAACAGCATTATCTACGATAGGCAAATTATGGAAACAGTCCAAGTGTCCATCAACTAATGAATGGATAAAGACGATGTGATAGAAAATGTCTAACAGGAGTGCCTGTGTGGCTCAGTCGGTTGAGTGTCCTGACTCTTGGTTTCAGCTCAGGTCAGATCTCAGGATCCTGGGATCGAGCCCTATGTTGGGCTCTGTGCTCAACGTGGAGTCTGCTTGGGCTCTGTACCCCTCCCTCTCTCTCTGGTCCTCCCCCACCAGCTCATACTCTCTCTCTAAAATAAATAAATAAATAAAATCTTTAAAAAAAATAAAATGGCTGAGGTGCCTGGGTAGCTCTGTCAGTTAAGCGTCTGACTCTTAGTTTCAGCTCAGGTCATGATCTCATGGGTCAGGAGATCAATCCTTCCCTTGGGCTCCATGCTCAGTGCGGAGTTTGCTTGAAAATTCTCTCCCTTTGCCCCTCCCCCCTGGAATAAATAAATAAATATTTCTTTAGAAAATAATTAAAAATAAAATAACATGGCTAAAAGACACATGAAAAGATGTCAACACCACTCATTATCAGGGAAATACAAATTTAAACTACAATGAGATATAACCTCACACCAGTCAGAATGGCTAAAATTAACAACACAGGAAATAACAGGTGTTGGCAAGGATGTAGAGAAAGGGTAACCCTCTTATGCTGTTGGTGGGAATGCAAACTGATGCAACCGCTCTGGAAAACAGCATGAAGATTCCTCAGAAGTTAAAAATAGAACTGCCTTACCATCCAGCAGTTGCACTACTAGGTATTTACCCAAAGGATACAAAAATAAATACTGATTTGAAGGGATATGTGCACCCCCAATGTTTATGGCAACATTATTAACAATAGCCAAATTATGGAAAGAGCCCAAATGTCCATCAACTGATGAATGGATAAAGAAGATGTGGCATGAATAGCTAAATCATGGAAGGAGCCGAGATGCCCTTCAACAGATGACTGGATTAAGAAGCTGTGGTCCATATATACAATGGAATATTACTCAGCTATCAGAAAGAACAAATTCTCAACATTTGCTGCAACATGGACGGCACTGGAGGAGATAATGCTAAGTGAAATAAGTCAAGCAGAGAAAGACAATTATCATATGATTTCTCTCATCTATGGAACATAGGAACTAGGATGATCGGTAGGGGAAGAAAGGGATAAAGAAAAGGGGGGTAATCAGAAGGGGGAATGAAACATGAGAGACTATGGACTATGAGAAACAAACTGAAGACTTCAGAGGGGAGGGGTGGGGGAATGGGATAGACTGGTGATGGGTAGTAAGGAGGGCACGTATTGCATGGTGCACTGGGTGTTATACGCAACTAATGAAGCATCGAACTTTACATCGGAATCCGGGGATGTACTGTATGGTGATTAACATAATATAATAAAAAAATCATTAATAAAAAAAATTAAAAAATAAAATTAGTTTTAAAATATGAAAAAAAAGAAGATGTGGCATGCTTGTATATAATGGACTATTACTCAGCCATAAAAAGAATGAAATCTTGCAATTTGCATGACGTAGATGGAGCTAGAAAGTATAATGCTAAGCAACATGAGTCAGTGAGAGAAAGACAAATAGCATATGATTTCGCTTATATGTGGAATTAAAGAAATAAAACTAATGAGCAAAGAGAACAAAAAGAGAGAGGGAGGCAAACCAAGTTGTTTCTAGAGTTTGTTTACTCTTAACTATAGAGAATAAACCGATGGTTACCAGAGGGGTGGTGGGTGGGTGGATGGATTACATATGTGATGGGACTTAAGTAGCACACTTGTGATGAGCACTGAGTGTTGTATGGAAGTGTTGAATCACTATATTGTACACCCGAGATTAATATTACACTGCAAGTTAAATAATTGGAATTTTAATAAAAACTTTTAGGGGCGCCTGGGTGGCACAGCGGTTAAGCGTCTGCCTTCGGCTCAGGGCGTGATCCTGGCGTCGTGGGATCGAGCCCCACATCAGGCTCCTCTGCTGTGAGCCTGCTTCTTCCTCTCCCAACTCCCCCTGCTTGTGTTCCCTCTCTCGCTGGCTGTCTCTATCTCTGTCAAATAAACAAATAAAATCTTTAAAAAAAAAAACTTTTAAAATTCTACTACTTGAATACTCTATATACAACTAGTTCCTAAGACCTGCTGATTTTTCCTTTGTCAATTTTTAAAATCCACCTCTTCTTTTCAATTGTTTCTAACAAGGTACAGGGTTTGGCTTTGCTGGCTAATGACTCATGAGTAACAGAGATGAGAGTACTCTGTTGGTAGATTTTGTTTCCAATTGCAAGGGACAGGCATTCAAGTGTTTGAAGTTTGTTTGGCAGAATCTAGGAAGAATGAAAAGACTCACTACATCCCTCTCTTCTGTTCTTTCAGACTGATTCCATGCCTTAGATCTTTAGGAAACAAGAATAGTTATAATGAAAGTATATATATAAGATGTATTCTTCTATATGTCTATATATCTCTATATCTCTGCTTAATTCTTCTGAAGATTTATAAAAACTCCCTTTGCTTTATTAAAAGCAATCATTTTACTTTAATGATACTGACACTTAAAAGTTTACAGAGTGTAGTAACATTTCTAAGCAAAATATTTAGCCACTTCTAGGCAGTTCATCCCCATAGACCTGTATATTTTGAGTCATTCTGCCTCTCATATGCTATCTTTAGACAACCCTTTAATGCCACAACTATACTTTAGGAACATTACTTATCTTTTAAAAGTAAGATGGAATATTTCTAATAATTTATTTTTGTGACTTTGGGAAATAATTATTATTTTAACCTAACATTTGTTGACTACTTTTCATGTGTCAGGCACTGTGCTAAGTAACTTACATGAAATATTTCATTTAATTCTCCTTGCTTTTTTGCTTCAGTTTCCTCATTTGTAAAATGAAGTTAATAATAGTTGGAATATTATCCAATTATAATGAAGAATAAGTGTGTTAATCTAATGCAGAGTACCTGACTCAAAAATTGCATAATTTTAGCCATCATTATCATAATAGTTATCATTCATTAGTCTATTCCAGTCTTCTTTCCTTTTTCAAATTTGCTAAGAGCTAAAAAATCCTTTTGGAATGTTCTGGTGCCTACAAAATTCAGCAGGTGCTGACAGACATGTTGTTAATAGGTCCTGAGGAACAAAGTGAAGCATGGCCCCTTTTTTTTCTTTCCAAAAAAGACAAATACCATATGACTTCACTTATGTGTGGAATTTAAGGAAAAAAAGAAATGAACAAACAAAGAAAAAGACAAAGAAAATAAACAATACTCTTAAATATAGAGAACAAACTGATGGTTGTCATAGGAGAGGTGAGTGGGAGGAAGGGTGAAATAGATAAAGGTGATTAAGAGTAGACTTTCTTAGTGAGTAATGACCAATGTATAGAATTGCTGAATCATTATATTGTACACTTGAGACTAATACAACACTGTTAATTATACTTTAATAAAAGAAAGAAAATGAGATAAACTATTAAAAAAAAAACCTAAGATTTTCCCTGCTCTGTAGTGACAAGTGACATTTTATGAGTTTTATCTGATACTGGCTTTCCCAAAGTATGATTTTACTATATTTTGGAATTTTAAGACATCTCATTAAAAATTTTCAAAGGTTCATTTTAAAGTAATTGTAGTTCTATTTTTACCATTTAATGAAAATATCCAATTTCCATGTTGGAATCTCTTCAGGGTATTCCTTTTTCCCCAGTCTCCTGGGACTTTTATTAAATAAATACATAAATAAAACAAATAAATAAATAAAATGTCAAAAAATGTCCAACTCCATCTAACTATTGTTGATTTTAATACCCTCTTTTCCTATTTCCTTCCCCATTTCTCTATACTGCACACCACCTCCTCCCAGCTCATCTAGCTTGGATAGTGGTTAGTGGCATCTATTTAAAAGACTATAACCTTTTAGCTGAGGCACCCTCATGCTTTTTCTACAAATCTCCTGTCAGGCGAGCAGGTACTAGAGTACAAAAATGGATTCATCATATTTCTGACATCACTTATCCGTCTATTGGTCCCAAGAGGGGACAACAGGTAGTAAGGAATCTGTGTACCTTAACACATGGTAACAAATGCAACATTTGAGCACTTATCACACAGTAGTACAAGCCATTCTTTTTTTTTTTATTATGATATGTTAGTCACCATACAGTACATCATTAGTTTTTGATGTAGTGATCCATGATTCATTGTTTCCATATAACACCCAGTGTTCCATGCAATATGTGCCCTCCTTATAGCCATCACTAGGCTAGCCCATCCCCCCACCGCCCTCCCCTCTAAAACCCTCAGTTTGTTTCCCAGAGTCCATAGTCTCTCGTGATTCATTTCCCCGTTTAACCCCGTTCATTTTTCTCTTCCTTCACCTATCAATCTCCCTGCTATTCCTTATGTTCCACAAATGAGCAAAACCCTATGATAATTGTCATTCTCTGCTTGACTTATTTCACTTAGCATAATCTCCTCCAGTCCCATCCATGTTGCTGCAAATGTTGTGTAATCGTTTTCTGATGGCTGAGTAATATTCCATTGTATATATGGACCACATCTCCTTAATCCAGGCATCTGTTGAAGGGCATCTCGGCACCTTCCACAATTTAGCTATTGTGGACAATGCTGTGATGAACATTGGGGTGCACATGGCCCTTCTCTTCACTACATCTGTATCTTTGGGGTAAATACCCACTAGTCCAATTGCTGGATCATAGTGTAGCTCAATTTTTAGCTTTTTAAGGGACCTCCACACTGTTTTTCAGAGTGGCAGTACCAACTTGCATTATCACCAACCATGTAAGAGGGATCCACTTTCTCCACATCCACTCCCACATTTGTTGTTTCTTGTCTTGTCAATTTTTGCCATTCTAACGGGCATAAGGTGGTATCTCAATGTGGGTTTGATTTGAATTTCCCTGATGGCTAATGATTTTGAACATTTTTTCATGTGTCTGATAGCCATTTGTATGTCTTCATTGGAAAAGTGTCTGTTCATATCTTCTGCCCATTTTTTTATTTGATTATTTGTTTCTCATGTACTGAGTTTGAGAAGTTCTTTATACATCTTGGATACCAGCCTTTTATCTGTAGTGTCATTTGCAAATACCTTCTCCCATTCTGTGGGCTGCCTCTTAGTTTTTTTTGAATGTTTCCTTTGCTGTGCAGCAGCTTTTCGTCTTGATGAAGTCCCAAAGCTTCATTTTTGCTATTGTTTCCCTTGCCTTTGGAGATCTGTCATGAAAGAAGTTGATGTGGCTAATGTCGAAGAGGTTACAGCCTATGTTCACCTCTATGATTTTGGTGGATTCCTGTTCTCACATCAAGGTCTTTCATCCATTTGGAGTTTATCTTTGTGTATGGTGTGAGAGAGTGGTCAAGTTTCATTCTTTTCCATATAGCTATCCAATTTGCCCAGCACCATTTATTGAAGGGACTGTCTTTTTTCCACTTGATGTTTTTTCCTGTTTGTCAAAGATTGGTTGACCATAGAGTTGAGGTCCATTTCTGGAGTCTTTATTCTGTTCTAAAAAGTCTGTGTGTCTGTTTTTGAGTCAGTACCACGCTATCTTGGTGATCAAGCTTTGTAGTTTGAAATCAGGCAACATGATGCCCCCAGCTTTGTTTTTCTTTTTTCAACATTTCCTTGGCGATTCTGAGTCTTTTCTGGTTCCACACAAATTTTAGGATTGTTTGTTCCAGCACTTTGAAAAATGTCATTGGTATTTTGATCAGGATGGCATTGAAAGTGTAGATTGCTCTGGGTAGCATAGATATTTTAACTATGTTTATTCTTCTGATCCATGAGCATGGAATGTTTTTCCATCTTTTTGTGTCTTCTTCAATGTCTTTCAAGAGTGATTTGTAGTTTCTAGAATATAGATCCTTTACCTCTCTGGTTAACTTAATTCCAAGATAACGTATGATTTTGGGTGCTGTTTTAAATGGAATGGATTCCCTAATTTCTCTTTCTTCAGTCTCATTGTTCATGTATAGAAATGCAACTGATTTCTGAGCATTGATTTTGTATGCTGCCACATTACTGAATTGTTGTTTGAGTTCTAGTAATTTGGGTGTAGAGTCGTTTGGGTTTTCCATATAAAATATCATGTCATCTGCGAAGAGACAGAGTTTGACTTCTTCTTTGCCAATTTGAATACCTTTTATTCTTTTTTGTTGTCTGATTGCTATTCCTAGGACTTCTAGTACTATGTTGAACAATATTGGTGAGAGTGTGCATCATTGTTGTGTTCCTGATCTTAACAGAAAGGCTTCCACCTTTTCCCCATTGAGAATCATATTTGCTGTAGGCTTTTCATAGATGGTTTTTATGAAATTGAGGAATATACCCTCTATCCTTACACTCTGAAGGGTTTTAATCAGGAAAGGATGCTGTTTTTAGTCAAATACTTTTTCTGCATCAATTGAGAGGATCATATGGTTCTTGTCTCTTCTCTTATTAATGTGTTATATCACACTGATCGATTTGTGAATATTGAACCACCCTTGCATCCCAGGGATGAATCCCACTTAGTCGTGATAGATAATCTTTTTAAAGTACTGTTGGATCCTATTAGCTAGGACCTTGTTGAGAATTTTGACATGCATATTCATCAGGGATATCAGTCTGTAATTCTTCTTTTTGACGGGGTCTTTGCCTGGTTTGGGGATCAAGGTAATACTGGCCTCATAGGATGAGTTTGGTAGTTCTATTTCTGTTTCTATTTTTTGAAACAGCTTCAGGAGAATAGGTATTATTTCTTCTTTGAATGTTTGGTAGAATTCCCCAGGTGTTTTTTGGGAGGTTTCTGATCACTAATCAATCTCTTCATAATTAGTCTGTTTAGATAATCAATTTCTTCCTGTTTCAGTCTTGGTAGTCTTCCTGTTTCAGTCTTGGTAGTTTATAGGTTTCCAGGAAGACATCCATTTCTTCCAGGTTGTTTAATTTATTGGCATATAGTTGTTGATAATAGTTTCTAATGATTGTTTCTCTTTCCTTGGTGTTGGTCGTGACCTCTCCCCTTTCATTCATAATTTTATTAATTTGGGTCATTTCTCAATTCTTTTGAATAAGTCTGGCCAGTGGCTTATCGGTCTTATTAATTCTTTCAAAGAACCAGCTTCTAGTTTTGTTGATCTGCTCTACTGTGCTCCTGGTTTCTAATTCATTGAACTTTGCTCTAATCTTAAGCAGTTGTCTTTTCGTGCATGGCTTCAGTCTGTTCTTCTGTTCCATCTCCAGCTGCTTAAGGTGAGAATATAAGGACTGCATTTTATATTTTTCTATTCTTTTGAGTGAAGCTTGCATGGCTATGTATTTTCCCCTTAGGACCACCTTTGCAGTGTCCCATAGGTTTTGGACCAATGTGTTTTCATTCTCATATTTTCCCCTTAGGACCACCTTTGCAGTGTCCCATAGGTTTTGTCTTAAGCAGGATGGTTCTTAGTTTCCAAGTGTTTGAGTTTCTTCCAAATTTTTCCTTGTGATTGAGTTCCAGTTTGAAAGTGCTGTGGCCTGAGAATATGCAGAAATAATCTCAGTCTTTTAGTATTGGTTGAGGGCTGTTTTCTGACCTAGTATATGGTCTATTCTGGAGATAGTTCCATGTGCATTCAAAAAGAATGAGTATTCTGTTGTTCTAGGGTGCAGTGTTCTGTATATATCTATGAGGTCCATCTGGTTCAGTGTGTCATTCAAAGCTCTTGTTTCTTTGCTGCTTTTCTGCTTAGATTATCTGTCTGTTGCTGAGAGTGGAGTGTTGTGGTTCCTTACTATTAATGTATTATTATCTATATGTCTCTTTATTCTTGTTAAGAATTGGCTTGTGTAGCTGGCTTCTCCCCTGTTGGGGGCATAGATATTTATAATTTTTAGATCCTCTTGTTAGATACACCCTTTAAGAATAATATAGTGTCCTTCTGTGTCTCTAACTACAGTCTTTAGCTTAAAATCTAATCTGTGTGCTGTGAGAATTGCTACCCGGCTTTCTATTGAGGTCCATTGGCATGAAAAATGGTTCTCCACCCTTCACTTTCAGTCTGGATGTATCTTTAGGTTCCAAAAGAGTCTGTTATAGACAGCATATGGATGTGTCATGTCTTTTTACCCAGTCTGCAACCCTGTGGCGTTTTATGGGAGCATTTAGGCCATTCACATTGAGAGTGATTTTTGAGAGATATGATTTTAATGTCATCATGTTGCCTGTGAAGTCCTTGTTTCTATAGACTGTCTCTGTAAATTTCTGTTCTGTATCACTCTTAGGGTCTTCTTACTTTTATAGAACCCCCCTTAATATTTCTTGTAGGGCTGGCTTGGTGGTCATATGTTCTTTCAGTTTCTGCCAGTCTTGGAAGCTCCTTATCTCTCCATCCATTCTGAATGACAGCCATGCTGGATATCATACACTTGGCTGCATCTTCTTCTCACTTAGTGCTCTGAATATGTCTTGCCAGCTTTTCCTGGCTTTCCAGGTCTCTGTAGACAGGTCTGATGTTATTCTGATGTTCCTCCCTCTGTAGATGAGGATTCTCTTCCGCCTTGCTGCTTTCAAGATTGTTTCCTTGGATCTAAGATTTGCAAATTGTACTATTATATGTTGTGATGTTAGTCTGTTCTCATTGATCTTGGGAGGGGTTCTCTCTGCCTCTTGGACATGAATGCTTGTTTCCTTCACCAGATTAGGAAGTTCTCAGCTACATTTTGTTCAAATATCTCTCTAGACCTCTCTCTTTCCCCACCCCTTCAAAGATGCCAATGATTCTGACATTGGAATGTTTCATTGAATCAATAATCTCCCGTAGACTTTTTTCTTGAAAGTGAAGTTTTTTTGTTTTTATTCTTTTTAGCCATGTTCTCTTTCCTTCTTTTCTATCATCTCATCCTCTAACTCACTAATTCGTTCTTCTGCCTTGTTTACCCTGGGTGTCTGAGCATCCAATTTAGACTGCATTTGATTCATAGCATTCTTAATTTCCGCCAGATTCATTTTCATTTCAGCCCTTAGAGATTCTATATTTTTGTTAATATTTTTTTCAAGCCTACACATCATCTTGACCATGTTACTCTGAAATCCATTTCTGACAATTTGGTTACATCCACATCCATTAGTTCTGTGTCAGAGGCCACAGTCTCTGTTTCTTTCCTTTGTTGGGGGTTCCTCCACCTTATCATTCTGATGAGGTGCGGTTGCAGGGATATACAGAGCCCAATTTATTGACCAGGACCCAAGCAAGATGCACCTGTTATATAAGGACCTTAGGGATGTGGGCTTCTTGTTCTTTCAACCTGTCTTCTGGGGGAAGGGCTGTTGCACTGATACTCAGGTAACCCTGTTTTAGCAGAGTTGCCTTGTTTCCTCTGTAGGTGGGGGGTGGGCACAGTGAGGACCTGTTTTGGGGCGCTTTTGTTTTCTGGCGGCTTTCCCTGGCAGCTTTCTGTGTCTCTTCTGAGAAAGCAGCAGTGACTGTATCCAAACCTCTCTCTCAGAACAGAGTGATCGCAGTCTGCTCTTTACTGAGCTCTCTAGGCCCCTGTAACTCCGTTTCTGTAAGTGCTGCTAAAAACTCGTAGCATCTCGGGTTGTGCACTCCACAGCTGCTCTCCCAGTCCTCGCTCCCAGGGCTGGTATGTCTCTGCGCTTTGTGCTTCTAAAACCACCAGCCGTTCCCAGTTTCTGCGTTCTCCTGAGTTCTAAGTTTCAGTCTGGTTTCCCTGCGGCTACCGGTCAGTGAGTCCCACCTGCTCCCCAGCACAGGAGGCTTCTGCTTCCCAGCACCAGAGCATGGCGGCTCCCTCCCCTTTCCGTTTATCTTCTGATATCTGTGCACAGAGCCTCAGCTCCCTGCTTTGTACCTTGATACCCAATGCCGGAGATGTTCGTTTGTAGAGATCCAGATGTGTCTTCTTATGTCTCAGGCTGATTTTGTGGGTGTTCAGATGGTCTGGGAGATATCCAGCTTGATTCAGGGGATGGGCTGAAATAGGGTCCCCTACTCCCCCGCCATCTTTTCGAGTTCCAGTACAAGTCATTCTTAATTACAAATTCCCTGGAATCAAGGGATCCGTGTCATAGTATTATAAGTGTGTCACTGAGGTGTTACTGGAAGCCAACTTGTGATTATATTTAAACTTATTTATTTAGAAATAGACATATGTCTTTGCACCTAAAATCATCTAGTATTTGGCAGTTCAAGATCACCACGCTAAGACTGCCTGAATGGTACAGTCTGTTAAGCTTCTGACTTTTTGTTTCTGCCCAGGTCATGATCTCAGGGTTGCAAGATTGAGCCCCATGTCAGGCTCTGTGCTCAGCAGAGTCTGCTTGAGACTCTCTTGCCCTCTCCCTCTGCCCCTCCCATTCATGCTCTCTTTCTCTCTCTCTCATATAAATAAATAAATCTTTAAAAAAAAGATCACCATGCTAAATTCAGTCTTATGTCATTTGTGAAGACTGTGTTGCTCTTAGATCAGAGACTCTGAGTGCCTTCTACCTTCTATTATGAAGATCATAGTGTATCTTTGGAGATACAATTAACAAAAACATTTTTTTTTAAAGATTTTATTTATTTTTTTGACAGAGATAGAGACAGCCAGCGAGAGAGGGAACACAAGCAGGGGGAGTGGGAGAAGAAGAAGCAGGCTCATAGCAGAAGAGCCTGATGTGGGGCTCGATCCCATAACGCTGGGATCACGCCCTGAGCCGAAGGCAGACGCTTAACCGCTGTGCCACCCAGGCGCCCCAACAAAAACATTTTTAAATTAGTTTTATCATTTTCTTCTGAACAATGTGGAATCCTGATATGACATATAGAAAAACATAACATGGATGATAAACTATGGAAAATTACACTTAAAAAAATACAGTGAACTGAGCTGTTTTGAAGCTACGCTACTCAATTTGAAGCATTTCATTTTAAATAAAATTGACTATCCGTGCATGTATTTCTATCTGTGCTACATTTGTGGGAATAGTATCCCTCAATCACCACTATAGAATTAAAGGACTAAACAGATAAATGTAATAATAAATCAGTCCTTGTCCTGAAAGGCTGAGCTTTGTTGAATATCATTTTATGTATTAAGTTAATGCTTAGAAGGGCCTAGTGTTTCACTGTTCCCACTGTGATACACTCTATTATTTTCAATAATCTTCCCTAAGGGAATGATGAAATCAAAATGGTGAAGTAGATCTTAGCCTTCATCCCCTTGCAGACCTATAATTAAACATACCCATAAGCAAAAACAGCTCTGAAAGAGCTCTGTAGTCCAATTAAGAAACTTCAGCAATACAATAGAAAAAATATCTTGTAAATAATCACACAGAAAGGAAAGGGGGTGAAAAGTTTCATTTTGCCTGAATCATCTGATGCCCAAGCCAGAATTACTCAGCACTACAAGATAACTCTTCAACTGGAAATAGTTCTGCCTGTAGGGAGAGGAGGAATGGGGTAAGCAAACTAATTCCCCAACCTCTCAAGAATACTCAGTGGGGAAAAAAAAGTTTATTATCTTCAATAAATGGTTTTGGGAAAACTGGCTATTTACATGCAAAAGAATATATTTGGACCCCTATATTATGTCACTCACAAAAAAAATTGCTCAAAATGGATTAAAGACTTACATTTAGGACTTGAAAACATAAAACTCCTAGAAGAAAACAGGGAAAAAACTCCTTGACGTTCATTCTTGGCAATGAGTTTTTGGCTATGACACCAAATGCATAGGCAACGAAAGCAAACATAAACAAGTTGGGCTACCTCAAACTAAATAGCTTCTGCACAGCAAAAGAAACAAATGACAAAATGAAAAGGCAACCTATGGAATGGGAGACAATATTTGCAAACCATGTATCACATTACAGGTTAATATCAAAACAATATAAGGAATTAAGGCAACTCCATATCAATAAAACAAATAACCCAATTTAAAAATGGGCAAAGGACCTCGTAAACATTTTTAAGAGTAGTCATACAAATGGCCAACAGGTACATGAAAAAGTGTTCAACACTACTGATCACCAGGGAAATGCAAATCAAGACCACAAAGACATGTCATGTCACACCTGTTAGAATAGCTATATCAAAAAGAGAAAAGGTGACAAGTCTTGGCTAAGGTGGATGAAAGGAACCCTGGTGCTTTATTGGTGGGAATGTAAATTGGTACAGCCACCATGAGAAACAGAATGGAGGTTCCTCAAAAAATTGAAAATAGAACTACCATATGATCGAGCAATCCCACTTCTGGGTATATATCCAAAAAAATGAAATTACTATCTCAAAACATCTAAGTGTCCATTTATAGATGAATGGATAAAGAAAACATTATGCACACACACGTGTATACATACATACACAAACACAGACATACACAAAATGGAATATTATTCACTTGTAAAAACAGAGGAAATCTTTCTATTTTCAACAATGAGAATGGACGTTGAGGAGATTATGTTATGTGAAATAAGTCAGACATAGAAAGATAAATACTGTATGATCTTACAGATATGTTGAATATTAAAAAAGTCAAGCTTATAGAATGGAATGATAGTTGCCAAGGGCTTGAAATTGGAAGAAAGGGGTAGATGTTATTCAAATGGAGCAACACTGAATTAATTCTGGGGGTCTAAAGCACAGCATGATGACTACACTTAATTTTTTTTAAAGATTTTATTTATTTATTTGACAAAGATAGAGACAGCCAGCGAGAGAGGGAACACAAGCAGGGGGAGTGGGAGAGGAAGAAGCAGGCTCATAGAGGAGGAGCCTGATGTGGGGCTCTATCCCATAATGCCGGGATCACGCCCTGAGCCGAAGGCAGATGCTTAACCGCTGTGCCACCCAGGCGCCCCGATGACTACACTTAACAATACTGTGTTATATACTAGAAAGTTGCTAAGAAAGTAGATCTGAAATATTCACACCACACATGAAAAATATGATTATGTGAGGTGATGAATGTGTTGTGTAACCTTAGAGTTGTATACCTTAAACTTACACAATATTATATGCCAATTACATCTTAATAAAGCTGGGGAAAAAGAGAGGAGTGAATGGATGATAAGAATATCTGGTCAACATAAAGAAAATAGTCTCAGAGTTATACTCAAGAAATGTGAATATATTGTATATAAAAAATCTGTAATTAAGCATAGAAATGTATTATTTCCTATTAAAAGGAAGTTATTAGGGTAATTCTGCCACTGAATAAATGATATTGGTAAGTGGAAGCTCTGCATTTAAAATAAATGTGGTGTTATGCACAACTAATTAAATCATTGAACACTACATAAAAACTAATGATACACTATATGTTGGCTAATTGAATTTTAATAAAAAATTTAAAAAAATTTTTAAAATGTGGTACTTAAACCAGTCTAAATTGGATTCTTTAATAACTCACCATAACACAAAGAGCATGAATTTGTATTAATCCTCTATAATAGATTGATCATGCACTGTATTCACGGGAGGTTGGAAAATCAGGACATTTTCTGGAATTTAAGGTGTTGCATTATTTCATTAATCAGTTGTTTACAAAAAAAAAAAAAAACCTAAAAAATAAATGCAAAATGTGAACCCTCCCGGTATGAACTAACACCTGTATCTTGGTATTTTTCTTTTCTTTTTGAAATATTATATTAATTTGGAATGAGGCATGGTTCTGTTAATGTATTTGAAGACCTTCAAAGCAGGGGGCTGAAACAACTTCCACACCATTAGCTGTTGAGACATACCTGTAGGTATTTTGAGGTAGATTAACTACAATTAAAAAGTTCTTGGGTTCATACTGTATGGTGACTAATATAACAAAATAAAAATTATTAAAAAAAATAAGAAAGTTCTTGGGTTTGCTATAAGTGCAATAAACATTACAAACATTGGATACAATGGGATTTCTATAGATTTAATTGAGAGGTGAGTATAAAACAATTTGCAGTCATTATGGTAATGACAGGAAGACAGCTTAAATGTGAATCCAAAGCAGTTACAGCATTTAAATTTTAAAGCATTTGGTATGGGGCGCCTGGGTGGCACAGCGGTTAAGCGTTTGCCTTCGGCTCAGGGTGTGATCCTGGTGTTATGGGATCGAGCCCCACATCAGGCTCCTCCACTATGAGCCTGCTTCTTCCTCTCCCTCTCCTCCTGCTTGTGTTCCCTCTCCCCCTGCTTGTGTTCCCTCTCTTGCTGACTGTCTCTATCTCTGTCAAATAAATAAATAAATAAATAAATAAATAAATAAATAAATAATTTTTAAAGCATTTGGTAAACTATTTCTGAGTTTTTTCTGTTGTCAATAGCAAAGTGCTTTTCCATTGAGGGAATTCATGCCTTTCAAGCATTTTAAATATGACAACATTTATAAATATGTAGTTTGGAGGAATTGTTTAAATTATTTTTCATAATTTCTTTTCTCTTCAGGATAGATTCTTTCAACAAGTAATTTGTAGTAATGACTCTGTTGACTTCAATTTTGGAGTGTCATAGCTATGTTAAAGAGTAACCATCTGGTCTTACTGAAGCCAACACAGAACTTGCTGCTGTGTGTTTTCTTCAGTGATAAATAAAATACAGAATTTAAAAATAATAATATAAGAATTAAAAAATAAAATAAATGTGGATGGGAGTCAGAGAAAGATATATCTAAAAGAATGATGAGAGAGATGTAGGGCCATGAGAAAAA
This sequence comes from Ailuropoda melanoleuca, assembly GCF_002007445.2. NCBI lineage: Eukaryota > Metazoa > Chordata > Mammalia > Carnivora > Ursidae > Ailuropoda > Ailuropoda melanoleuca. The sequence goes on from NC_048238.1 coordinate 62,011,589, forward strand.
AGAATAAATGTGGAAAGTAAAGAAGTGGAGACCTAAGTAACAAAGGTAACTTTTCCAATCATAAAGAAAAATCGATGCCTCTGAGACAGACTCATTTTTGTAGCTAATGGCTTTCTATTTAAAAAATCTGACATCAACATTTCAGAGTCTAAAGTTGAGGAATAACTTAATTAAAATAATTTGAAAGAAAGGTGAAGATGGCAGTAGAGTAGGAGGACCTTGGCTCATCTTGTCCCATGAACACAACTAGATAACTGAAAATCTTCCTAAATACCCCAAAAATTGACTTGAAGCCTGAAGAACAAACTCCACAACTAAAGGGATAAAAGAGGTGACATCAGAGAAGGTAGGACTTGTGATTTTGGGAAGAATCACATCATGAGTGCTGCAGAAAGGAGGGAGCCATGGCCAAAGAGAAGGGTGTGAGAGAAAGGAGCACACAGGGGAATGCAAGAAGAGAAAGTTTCCTTGTTTCCTCAAAGCCATTGGCTTGGAAAATGAGGGGGGCTGAACTTTGTGAGTTCTTGCAACCAGTGGGGATTAAAGCCTGGAGTATTAAAGGACAGTAGGCTTGGCTGGGATAGAGCCTAGAGGACACTGCATTGCTCCTGGCAATAAGCCAGGCAAACAACTCCACTTGCAGACAGTATGAAAACCGATCTGAAGAGCATCTGAGGTACACAGTGAGTAGGTTATTTGGAGTGCATTTCTGAAAGACAAAGGAGCTGATGGTGGCCATTTCTCTCCCCCTCCCTTCAGCATAAACAGAGAGCCACCTGCAAGAAGCAGAGCACCTCAGACAGAGCATGCATAACTTGCATACACCAAACCCCACCCCCATGCCTACTAGTGGGACTAGCATTCTCAGTCAAAATACCTAAGTCCCCGCGCAGCATGCCCGTCTCCCAGAAGACCAGCACAAAGCCCTATCCACACCACATCTTCCACCAGAGAGTTCTGCAGGGCCTCAGTTCTGCTGGAGGTAGTGTCAGGTCTCATTTCACAACCAGACCAGAACACAACTAGTTAAAAGTTGCCACATTTAGCCCAGGATACATACAGTGCCTACTGCAGACAAGGACAGCCTCTTCAGACAACTGGCCTGAAGGATGGAGCAGCTAAAACACAACAGCAGAACACACACTGGAGAACCTCCCTGAAGCTCCAGGCCCTGGGCACTACATGACCTTTATAAGGCCTTTATTTTCAGGAGCAGAGTACATAGACTTAGACAACATGAAGACAGAACAAGATAAGGCCAAGGCCAGAAATCTAAGCAAAACAGATATAAGTAACATGTTTGATGGAGAATTTAAAGCAACAATCATAAGGATACTCACTGATCTTGAGAAAAGAATGCAAGACATCAGTGAGACGCTTACCACAGAGATGAAAGAGTTAAAAAAAAAGTATCAATCACAGATGAACAGTGCAATAAATGAGATTAAAAACACTCTTGATGCAAAGAACAATAGGATGGAAGAAGCAGAAGAACAAATTCCTGACCTAGAAGACCAAGTAATAGAAAGCAATGAAGCTGAGCAAAAGAGAGAAGGAATTATGCAACTTGAGAATAGACTTAGGGAACTCAGTGACTCCACCAAACATAAAAATATTCATATTACAGGAGTCCCAGTAGAAGAAGAGAGAGAAAAGTTGTCAGAAAATTTATTTGAGGAAATAGTAGCTGAAAACTTCCCTAATTTGGAGAAGGAAACAGGTAACCATTTCTAGGAAGCACACAGAACTCCCATCAAAATCAACAAAAACATAACCACACCAAGACATATTGTAGTTAAATTTGCAAAATACAGTGCTAAAAATATCTGAAAAGCACCAAGACAAAAGAATTCCTTAAGTTACAAGGAAAGAACCATAAGACTAGCTGCAGATTTCTCAACAGAAACATGGCAAGACAGAAGGGAGGGGCATGATATATTCAGTCATGAATGGGAAGAATCTGCAATAGAGCATACTCTCTCCAGGAAGGCTATCATTCAGAATACAAGAGATAGATTTTCCCAAACAAAAGCTAAAGGAGTTCAGCACCACTAAATCAGCCCTGCAAGAACTTTTAAAGAGGAGTCTTTGAATGGAAAGGAGAGATCAAAAGTGACAAAGATAAGAAAGGATCAGAGAAAATCTCCAGAAAGAACCACAAAACAGGTAATAAAATGGCAATAAACACATTTATCACTAATTACTTTGAATGTAAATGGACTAAATCATCCAATCAAAAGGTGTGTGTTGTCAAAATGTATGAAAAAGCAAGACCCATATGCATGCTGTCTACAAGAGGCTCATTTTAGACCTAAAGACACCTGCAAATTGAAAGTGAGGGGATGGAGAAACATTAAACATGCAAATGAATGTCAAAAGTAAGCCAGAGTAGCAGTACGTATATCAGACAGACTAGACTTTAAGCCACAGACTATAATAAGAGATAAAGGAGGACAATATATAGTCATACGGGAGACAATCCAACAAGAAAATATAACAATTCTAAATATTCATGCACCCAGTGTGGGAGCACTCAAAACATATAAAACATTTAATAACAAACACGAAGGAACTAATTGATGAAAATACAATAATAGTAGGGGACTTTAAAAACCCATTTACTTCAATGGACAGATTATATGAACAGAAAATCAATAAGGAAACAGTGGATTTGAGTGACATACTGGACCAGATGGACTTAAAAGATATATTCAAAATACTCCATACTAAAACAGCAGATTACACATTCTTTTCAAGTGTACGTGGGACATTCTCCAGTATAGATCACATACTAGACCACAAAACAAGCCTCAATAAATACAAAAAAGTTGAAGTCATGCCATTTATCATTCCTGACCAGAATGATATGGAACAAGAAATTAACCAAAAGAAAAAAATCTAGAAAGACCACAAATACATGAAGGTTAAACAACATGCTATTAAGCAATAAACAGGTCAACCTGGAAGTCAAAGAAGAAATAGTAAAATACATTGAAACAAATAAAAATGATAATACAACAGTCTAAAACATTTGGAATCCTGCAAAAGTGGCCCTAAGAGGGGAGTATACAGCAATACAGGCCTACCTCAAGTAGCAAGAAATATCTCAAATAAACAAGCTAACTTTACATCCAAAGGACCTAGAAAAAGAACAACAAACAAAGCCTAAAGTCACCAGAAAGAAGGAAATAATAAAGACTAGAGCAGAGGGGCACCTGGGTGGCTCAGTTGGTTAATGGTTAAGCATACGACTTGATTTTGGCTCAGGTCATGATCTCAGGACTGTGAGATTGAGCCCCATGTCAGACTCTGCACTGTATGTGGAGACTGTTTAAGATTCTTTCTCTGTCTCTCCCTCTGCCCCTCCTCCCTTCACCCCCCTCTCTACCAAAAAAAATGAGGGCATAAAGAAATGATATAGAAAATTGAAAAAAAAAAACAGCAACCAGTAGACAATGCTACCAGGAGGTGGTTCTTTGAAAAAATTAATAAAATTGATAAAACCTTAACCAGGTTTATCAAAAAGAGAAGAAGACTCAAATAAATAAAATCACAAATGAGAGAGGAGAAATAAAAACCAGCACTGCAGAAAAACAATTATAAGAGAATACTATGAAAAACTATATACCAACAAATTGGACAACCTGGAAGAAATGGATAAATTCCTAGAAACATATAAGCTATCACAACTGAAATAGGAAGAAAGAAAAACTTGAACAGACTGATAATGAGCAAACAAATTAAATCGCTAACCAAAAACCTCTGAACAAACGAAAGTCCAGGACCAGATGGCTTCACAGGCAAATTCTAACAATGATTTCAAGAAGAGTTAACGCCTATTCTCGAACTATTCCAAAAAATAGAAATGTAAAAAAAAACTTTAAATTCATTCTATGAGGCCAGTATTACCATGATACCAAAACCAGATAAAGACACCACTAAAAGAGAGAACTATAGGCTAATATCCTTGATGAATACAGATGCAGAAATTCTCACTAAAATACTAGGAAACCAAATTCAACAATACATTAAAAAAAATCATTCACCAGGATCAAGTGAGATTTATTCCTGGGTTGCAAGGTGGTTCATTATTCTCAAATCAGTCAATGTCATATACCACATTAATCAAAGAAATGATAACAACCATGTGATCATTTCAATAGATGCAGAAAAAAATGGACCTCAACATCATAAAAGCCATGTATGAAAAATCCACAGCTAATATCCTCCTAAATGGGGAAAAACAGAGCTTTTCCCCTAAGGTTGTGAACAAGACAGGGATGTTCACATGCACCACTGTTATTTAACATAGTTCTAGAAGTCCTAGCCATAACAGAAAACAAAAAGAAATAAATAGCATCCAAATCAGTAAGGAAGAAGTAAAATTTCACTATATTCAGGTGAGATAATATAGAAAACCCTGAAAATTTCCACCAAAAATACTGCTGGAAATGATAAATTCAGTAAAGTCACAGGATACAAAATTAACATATAGAAATCTACTGTTTTTCTATACCCAAATAGTGAAGCAACAGAAAGAGAAATCAAGAAATAAATCCCATTTACAATTGCACCCAAAACAATAAGATAACTAGGAAAAAACCCAACCAAAGAAGCGAAAGACCTGTACTCTGAAAACTATAAAACACTGATGAAAGAAATTGAAGATGACACAAAGAAATGGAAAGATATTCCATGCTCATGGATTGGAAGAACAAACGTTGTTAAAATATCTATACTACCCAAAGCAATCTACACATATAATGCAATCCCTATCAAAATACCAACAGCATTTTCCACAGAGCTGGAAGAAACAACTCTAAAATTTGGATACAACCATGAAAGACCTGGAACAAGGAAGGCAACCTTGAAAAAGAAAAGCAAAGCTGACAGTATCACAATTCCGGACTTCAAGTTATATTCTGAAGCTGTAGTGTTAAAAAAGTATGGTACTGGCACAAAAACCGACAAATTGATCAATGAAACAGAATAGAAAAAAACCAGAAATAAGCCCACAATTGTATGGTCAATCAGTGTTCAACAAAGCAGGAAAAAACACTCAATGGGAAAAAAAGACAGTCTCTTCAACAAGTGGTGCTGGGGAAACTGGACAGCAGCATGTAAAAGAATGAAACTGTAGCACTTCTTTATACCATACATAAAAATAAATTCAAAATGGAGTAAAGACCTAAATGGGAGACTTGAAACCATAAAAATCCTAGAAGAGAACATAGGCAGTAATTTCTCTGACATCAGCCATAAGAACGTCCTTCTAGGTATGTCTTATGAGGCAAGGGAAACAAAAGCAAAAATTAACTATTGGGACTTAATCAAAATAGAAAGCTTCTGCACAGGGAAGGAAACCATCAATAAAACTAAAAGGCAACTGACAGAATGCAGGAAGATATTTGTAAATGACATATTTGATAAAGGGTTAATATCCAAAATATATAAAGAATTTATAAAACTCAACACCCATAAAATGAATAATCCAATTAAAAAATTGGCAGAAGTCATGAATAGCCGTTTTCCCAAAGAATACATACAGATGGTCAACAGGCACATGAAGAGATGCTCAACATCACTTATCGTCAGAGAAATGCAAATCAAAACTACAGAGAGCTATCACATCACACTTGTCAGAATAGCTAAAATTAGCAACACAAGAAACAACAGATGTTGGTGAGGATGAGGAGAAAGGGGAACCCTCTTACACTGTTGATGAGAATGCAAGCTGGTGCAGTTACTCTGGAAAACAGTATGAAGTTTCCTCAAAAAGTTAAAAATAGAATTATATTACAATCCAGCAATTGCAGTACTAGGTATTTATCAGAAGAATACCAAATTACTGATTCAAAGGTATACATATACCCTGATGTTTATAGCAGCATTATCTACAATAGCCAAACTATAGAAATAGCCCGAATGTCCAATGTCAATGTCCATCAACCGATGAATGCATAAAGAAGTGGGATTAGATAGATAGATAGATAGATAGATAGATATAGATATAGATAGACATATAGATACATATATAGATATACATAAAGAGTGAAATCTTGTCATTTGCAATGCCATGAATGAAGCTGGAGAGAATTATGCTAAGCGAAAAAAGTCAGTGAGACAAAGACAAATAGCATATGATTTCACTCATATATGGAATTTAAGAAACAAGACAAATGAACAAAGGGACAAAAAGAGAGGCAAACCAAGAAACAGACTCTTAACTATAGAGAACAAACTGGTGTCTGCCAGACTGGAGGTGGGTGGGTGTATGGGTGAAATAGGTGATAGGGATTAAGGAGTGCACTTGTGATGAACACAGGGTATTATATGGAAGTGTTGAATCACTATATTCTACACCTAAAACTAATATTACACTGTATGTTAACTAACTTGAATTTAAATAAACTTAAAATAATTTGAAAGTTTGTCATTGTTTTTCATATTGAAAGCAATGGAGAAAGTTATTAAAGGTGGATTCCAAAGTTTAGATTTTGCACAGAAAATATGTTTACTGAACTAATGAATCATTGAACGTTATGTCAAAAATTAATGATGTATTATTCCTTGGCTAATTGAATTTAAATTTAAAAAAAGAGAGAAAATATGCCCTAGCAGTATTTTTGGTAAACTAATGTGAGCAGGAGATCATAATATGGAAATTTACTGTGTAATTTACCATGTAAATATGGTAATTTAGAGTGTGTCTGAATGAGGAAAATTGTCAATGATCATGCTAAGATCAACTTTTTTTTTTAAGATTTTATTTATTTATGTGACAGAGAAACAGCCAGCGAGAGAGGAAACACAGCAGGGGGAGTGGGAGAGGAAGACGCAGGCTCCCAGCGGAGGAGCCCGATGTGAGATTCCATCCCGGAACACCGGGATCACGCCCTGAGCCAAAGGCAGATGCTTAACGACTGTGCTACCCAGGCACCCCTAAGATCAACTTTTTAATAATGATATGTAGTTATACCAATGACAGTACTTTTAAAGATTTTATTTATTTATTTATTTATTTGACACAGAGAGAGAGAGAGAGAGAGGGAGAGAGCAAGCACAAGCAGGGGGAGCAGCAGGCAGAGAAGTAGGCTTCCCACTGAGCAAGGAGCCCAATGTGGGGCTCCATCCCAGGACCCTGGGATCATGACCTGAGCCGAAGGCAGCCACTTAACCGACTGAGCCACCCAGGCACCCCCCCATGACAGTATTTTTGCTTTATGTACTATAAAATTATTTGTGAGTTTCAGAAAAGAGTTCATGTTCCAAGAACAACGCTAAAGTTTTAAAGTTCCCTTGTGAAATTCCATGCTACAGCATGTTTCAAAACATCTCATTGTTTGCTTCTGCTTTAGTGATGACTATTACTTGAAGCAGTTATGAATAGTGAAGTGAAGGACTTGAGCCACTCCAGGAGTTTTGCAGTTCGTAGATTTTTCAAAGTATTGACATAGTGGTTTCTGTTGCTAGAAATATGAGAAATAGTGGTGTCTGTTGCTATAAATATGAGAACTGAATAACATTGGTTAGAGAACAGGTTATAGGCAGGATTAAACTTAGTCTTCAAAATAAACTGGAGGCATGGAGTTCATGTTCCTTTGCTTCATACTGTCTATACAGTTAAAGTTTTGATATCTTCATAAAAATAACAGTCTCAATTTTATAGCACAGGCATTTTAACAATTTACATGCACTTAATTTTTCTATAAATACAATTGATGTAGATTAGTAGACTTCTGTTCACAAAACTGAATATGTATGTATATGTGTATGCATACACACATGTGTATATATATGCATACATGTATGCACTTGATTGTATATGCATATATACATATAGCACACACACAAATGTGTATGTGATACATAAGATATTTTGTATCTTTTCATAACACTATAGGGTTATGAAAATTAAGACATAAAATTGATATTTGAAAATATTTCAAAAATTGGGGGGCCAACTGAAACATTGTGAAATGTTACAATAATTTTTAACCATATCGACATTATGCCAAACATTAGGATGAAAATGGAGAAGAAACTGTCACCCATCTATATTTTCAATATCATGCACGTGTTTAGCATTTTTTTTTCTTATTTTTGATCTGAAACTTTGAGCATTATGTAGGTCTTAATTCCTCTGTGACTCAGAAGTCAGTATATTTAAGAAAATTAATAATGGCTTCTGAAACCGAAAGACCTATTTTAAGTCAAAACTTTGACTTGAAGTAGTAAAATAATTCAAAGAAGTGTTCACCTTGTATCACTTGGAGATGAATTTCCATGGCATAATAGAAGGTAATATACTGATCCTGAGTTGTTATTCTAAAAAAGGGTAAAATTAATTCTGACCACTAAAGATGCAGTAAAATACACATGCTCCTAAAAAATATATGACCTCTGTTCATTCAATAAATTTTGTCAAATGCCAACTACCTGCCAGACGCTGTTCAATATGACTTATATTATAAATAAAGAAGATAGTCAATAGAAATGAAAACAATTAAATAAATAATCCCATGTTTTTGGAAAAAAACAGCAAAATTAAAATATGTTCACATGTACTTCATCTTTCATCATGTAAATTGTGTAAAGCACAATTCTACATTAAATTAATATTTAACCTCTGACTTATTGAAAAAATTGCATCTACATATTTAGTTAAAAATTCCAATTTTAAAGTTTTTCCACATTACTCTTGCCAGTAGAGTAGCCTCCTCTCAGTCCAAATTAATACTAACTTCCCATTGAAGGAAGAGGACTGAGGGCAGAAAAATATTCTTGCAGTGGTATTTGACACTTTTCATAGACTTAAAGGAATCACTACCAACTATGTTTTATAAAAAAGTGTATGTAATCTAACACGTTTTTGTGTGTGCATGTGTGTGTGAGAGAGAGAGAGAGAGAGAGAGAGAGAGGAGATGGAGGACACTAATAAATGAACTCCTGAAAATATCCTCTGGGAATATATTTAGCCTTCTAATTAATAGCCAATTGTTTAGGGGGCGCCTGGGTGGCTCAATCGTTAAGCGTCTGCCTTCAGCTCAGGGCGTGATCCTGGCGGTCTGGGATCGAGCCCCACATCAGGCTCCTCTGCTAGGAGCCTGCTTCTTCCTCTCCCACTCCCCCTGCTTGTGTTTCCTCTCTCGCTGGCTGTCTCTCTCTGTGTCAAATAAATAAATAAAATCTTTAAAAAAATAAATAAAAGCCAATTGTTTAAGCAAGCGATTCTACTTCAACTAAATCTTCTGAACATATTAAATTGTGTACCTTGAGCTGAGTCTCTAGTATGAAATGCCAAACTTACAAAAGAGAACACCTGATACATAATTATAGCTAATAAAGATAGGAGCCTTTCACAGAATATGCAGTGAAACAAAACATGCAGGTGGTGCTCATGGGAAAGTTGGGTCCTGTGAAAACCCAGAGTTTATGAAAGCTAAAACGAATACTGTTCCTCAGGAATGGTGATCATCTCATGAAAGTAGATGGTAAAATGCTCCTATGAGTGCCTGATGGACTGGGGAAGAGACACATTATTGTAGGCAGGGTTGAGGATACCAAGACAGGCAGATTCCTCATGATCTCCAGAAGGATCATCATCTGGCATCTTCCATTCAGTACCTAACTGCATGGTGGATGCATAAGTGCCCAATTTCTTAGAATAGGATTCAACTCCACAACCACCTGATGGGATGCCCCCGCATATGCCACTCCATGTCCTGGAAGCTAGCACCTCCTCCAGTACTATGTTGAAATGGAGGGCCGAGTGTGGACATCCTTGTCCTGTTCCTGATTTTAGAGAAAAAGCTTTCAGCTTTTCACTGTTGAGTATAATGTTACCTGTAGGCTTGTCATATATAGCCTTTATTATGTTGATATATGGTCTTTCTATGCCCAAGTTTTTGACAGCTTTTGACAAGAAATAGTATTGAATTTTGTCGAAAACTTTATCTGCATTTATTGAGAGGATCATATGATTTTATACTTTATTAATGTGGTATAAAATGTTTATAGATTTGCATATGTTGAGTGGTCCTTTCATCCCAGAGGTTAATGCCACTTGGATTCATGTTTTCTGATCCTTTTACAGTGCTGTTGAATTTGATTTGCCAATATTTTATTGTGAATTTTTATATCCATACTGATCAGCAATATTGACCTCTAGTTTTACCTTGTGGAAACGTAGTGTAATTTGTAGTATTTTTATGTGGCTTTGGTCTCAGGGCAACGCTGGCCTCACAAATTGAGTTTGAGAGTAAGCTGAGTTTGAGAGTGTTCCCTCCTCTTCAGTTTTGTAGATGAGTTTGAGAAGGATTAGCATTAATTCTGCTTTAAATGTTTGATAGAATTCTCCCATAAAACCACTTGGTCCTGGGATTTTCTTAGTTGAGAACTTTTTTATTTCATTGTGAATCAGTCTTGGTAGGTTGTATGTTTTCAGGAATTTACTCAATTCTTCTATGTTATCAAATCTGTTGACATATGATTTTTCTTAGTACCCTCATCCTCATTTGTATTTCTGCAGTATTAGTTGTAATTTCTCTTCTTTCACTTATAATTTTGTTTGAACCCTCTTTCTTTCTTTTTTTTCCCCCTTTGGTATTTTAGCTAAAGTTTGGTCAATTTTATTTACTTAAAAAAAGCATCTTTTGGTTTTATTGATTTTTTAATATTGTCCTTCTAGTGTGTATTTTCTTTTTTCTAACCTTTATTATTTCCTTGTTTCTGCTAACTTTGGGCTTAGTTTGTTCTTTTTCTAATTCCTTGAGTTGTACAGTTAGAGTGTTTATTATCTTTCTTTTTTTCATAAAGTAATTTATCACTATATACTCCCCTTAGTGTTATTTTTGCTGTATCCCAAGGATTTTGGTATGTTGTGCTTTTAATTTTGTCTCAAGAAACTTTCTGATTTCCCTCTTGATTACTTCTTTGATCCATTGTTCATTCAAGAGTACATTTTTAAAAATTACATATTTTTAAAATTTTTTTGAGTTTTCCTCCTGTTATTGACTTCTAGTTTCATACCATTATGTCTGGAAAAGATAATTGATAAGATTTAAACCTTTTTACACTTGTTAATGTTTGCTCTATGGCCAAACATATGATCTGTCTTGGTGCTCCATGTGCACTTGAGAATTTGTTTTCCTGTGCTGTTGGACAGAATGTTCTGTGTATGTCTGTTTAGTCCGTTTGGTCTGTAGTGCTATTTAGGTACCCTGTTTCCTTATTAATTTTCTGTCTGAATGATCTGTCTAATCTTGAAGGTGTCTTATTGAAGTCCTTTAGTATTATTCTACTGCTGTCCATTTCTCCCTTTAGTTCTGTTAATATTTACTTTAAACAGTTAGGTGCATATATGAGTGAAATCATAAGGTATTTATCTTTCTCTGACTGACTTATTTTGCTTAGCATTATACTCTCTAGCTCTATCCATGTTGTTGAAAATGGCAAAATTTCATTCTTTTTAAGGTGGAATAATATTCCATTGTATATATAATATATATATTATATTTGGGCTGCTTCCATATGTTGGCTATTGTAAATAATGCTGCAACCATAGGGGTGCATACAACCCTTTGAATTAATGTTTTTGTATTTTGGGGTAAATACCCAGTGGTGCAATTACTGGATCATAGAGTAGTTGTATTTTTAATTTTTTGAAGAAACTTTATACTGTTTTCCACAGTGACTGCTCCAGTTTGTATTCCGACCAACAGCGCAGGAAGATTCCTTTATCTCCATATCTTCATCAGCACTTGTTTCTTGTGTAGCCATTCTGTCTTTTGATTGGAGAATTTAGTCCATTTACATTTGAAGTAATTCTTGATAGGTAAGGACTTACTATTGCCATTTTGTGAATTCTTTTCTGGCTTTTTTTTTGGTTCTTTTGTTCCTTTTTTCCTTTCTGTCTTCCTTTGTGATTTTTTAAAAAATAATTCTGTGCTTTTATTCTTGTCTTTTTATCTTTTTGTGTATCTAATGTAGGTTTTCCCTTTATGGCTACCATGAAGCTTACATAAAATATCTTATAATAGTGTATTTTAAGCTGAAAACAACTTACCTTCAATCATATATAAAATCTATACACTTTTCCTCACCACATATTTTATGCTATTGATGTCACACTTCTCATCTTTTTTATATTCTGGCTTCATTAACAATTATTGTAAGCTATAGTTATTTTTAAGGTTGTTTTTTAACTTTTATACTAGAGACAAAAGTGATTTACACAGAACCATTAAAGTATTCTGGTATTCTGGCTATGTATTAATTCTTCTGCCTGGGTGTAGCAAGGGAACCTGGTATTGGCATTGCTTTGGGTGTGATCATCATTGCCTGCCTGACTCTTGGCTTGAATGTTGCTGGTTACACAGCTTCTAGATGTTCTTGCCATTCCTTCTGATTTAATGGGGCCCAAGAATCACGGTAGTTGAGGCTATGTTTCAGCTCACTTGGGGGAGCAGGATGGGGAGGAACCACTCCAGGAAACTCCCAAATTTTTTCAAGGAAGTTTTTGGGTCAAGAGGTGTCAGAATATATCCTCAGACTTGGCTGTGAATTAATCTCTTTGCTTGGTTATAGCAATGGAACCCTCTATACTCAGTACTGACTGCTGTGGGCTGATCAGCCCTACCCACTTACTTCTAAACTTGAGCATTTTTGTGTTACACAGCTTCCAGGTGCTCTCACCAGCCTCTTTGGCCAGATGGGGCTGGAAGACACTCTAACTATCAGGTGGGGCTATGACTCAGCTCCTTGCCTGGGTGTGGGCAAACCAAGCTCTAGGGCCAGTAAAACTCCTTGTTTGAAGACCTGAATCAGGCATATCTGCATCCCATGAGTTTCTTGGTCAAAATGTGTCACTGACTTGATTCTGCAATGCACGAAGCCACTTGTCTGGGATTACTATCTAGGCACTGTAGGTAAATACTTGGTCTGCCAAGATCCATGTGCTGGATACTTCAACCCCCTCTCCCTTCTCCTTCACAGATTCACAGTGGTTGAGCCTTGGAAATTCCCCTGAAATTTCTATGGGTCAAGAATAGACTAGGGGTTCCATGAAATGTCTCACAATGCTGGGGACACTGGTTGTCCCCCCCTGGGGTTCCCTTTTTCTCCTGGAGGAACTGGAGGCTCAGGGGAGTCCTCTCCACATGGTTCTTTGCTAGCCTGTGAGAGGGACACTGTGGTCATTGTGTAGCCATTTCTCTTATCCTTCTAATATAGTCTCTCTTGATCTCTTGGTGAAGGGGAGGCTTCAGTCTCACCCCTGTGTTCTAGAATTTCTCAGTGGTGTCTTGTTCATGATTAATTGTTGTTTTTTTGGGGAATGGAAACAAAGTCAGGATGACCTATGTCACCACTGGTGACATCACTCCTCAATTGATATTCTGAATTTGACTATATATTTATCTTCACCAGTGAGTTTTGTGCTTTTATATGTTTTCATCTTGTCACTTAGCATTCTTTTATATCAACTTTGAGAGCTCTCTTGAATTTATTTTAAGAAGGTCTGTGGTGATGATTTCCATTAGCTTTTGTTTGTCCGGGAATGCCTTTATCTCTCATTCATTTGAAGGTCAGTTTTGCCTGGCATAGTATTCTGAATTCTCAGTTTTATTTTCCATTCAGCTCTTCAAATATATCATCCCGCTCTTTTTGGGCCTGGAAGGTTTTTGTAGAGAAACACACTGATAAGCCTATAATGGTTCCTTACTATATGAAGTGTTATTTTTCTCTTGATGATCTCAAAATTCTCTTTGTCTTTGATTTTTAACATTTTGATTATCATGTGTCTCAGAGTAATCTTGGTTAGGTTGGTCTTGCTTAGGGTTTTGAGCTTCCTGTACTGCAATGTCTTATATCTTCCAAAATTTGGGAAGGTTTCAGTTATTATTACCTTATTTTATTTACAGCATTTTAATTTATTTACTTATTTTTAAATAATAAATTATTTACATTCAATTTAGTTAACATATACTGTATTATTAGTTTCCGGGTAGAATTTAGTGATTCACCAACTGCATATAATACAAAATGCTCATTATGTCAACTGCCCTCCTAAATGCCCATCAGCCAACTACCACTTCCCCCACATAGCTCCCAACCAGCACCCCTCAGTTTGTTTCCTAGGGTTCAGCATCTATCATGTTTTGCCTCCCTATTTTCATCCTATTTTGTTTTTCCCTCCCTTCCCCCATGTTCATCTGTTTTGTTTCTTAAATTCCACATATGAGTTAAATCGTATGGTATTTGTCTTCTCTGACTGACTTATTTCACTTAGCATAATACCCTCTAGTGCCATCCACATCATTGCAAATGGCAAGATTTCATTCTTATTGATGTCTGAGTAATAGTCCATTGCATATATATGCCACATCATCTTTATCCAATCATTTGGGAAGGGACATCTGGGCTTTTTCCATATTTTGGCTATTGTGGACATTGCTGCTATAAACATTGGGGTGCAATTGTGTTTCTAATCACTATGTTTGTATCCTTAGGATAAATACCTAGTAGCGTAATACCTAGTGCTGGGTTGAAGGATAGTTCTATTTTTAACTTTTTGAGGAACCTCCATAATGTTTTCAGAGGGGCTATGCCAGTTTGTATTCCAACCAATAGTGTAAGAGGATTCCCCTTTCTCCACATCCTCCCCAACATCTGTTGTTTCCTTTTAGCCATTTGTTGTTCATTTTAGCCATTCTGACTATTGTGAGGTGGTATCTCATTGTGGTTTTGATTTCTATTTCCCTGATTTTTTTTCATGTGTCTGTTAGCCATTTGTAAGCTTCCTTTGGAGAAATGTCTTTTCATGTCCTCTGCCAATTTCTTGACATGACTTTTTGGTTTTTGGATGTTGATTTTTATAAGTTCTTTATAGATTTTGGATACTAGCCCTTTATCTGATAAGACATGTGCAAATATCTTCTCCCATTCCATAGCTTGCCTTTTAGTTTTGTTGACTGTTTCCTTTGCTGTGCAAAAGCTTTTTATCTTGATGAATTCCCAGTAGTTCATTTTTGCTTTTCTTTCCACTACCTTTGGAGACTTTTCTAGCAAGAAGTTGCTGTGGCTGAAGTCAAAGAAGTTGCAACCTGTGTTGTCCTCTAGGATTTTGATGGAGTCTTGTCTCACATTTAGGTCTTTCATTCATTTTGAGTTTATTTTTGTGTATGATGTAAAAAAGTGGTCCAGTTTCATTCTTCTGTGTGTGGCTGTCCAATATTCCAAATACCATTTGTGGAAGAGACTGTTTTCTTCCATTGGATATTCTTTCCTGCTTTGTTGAAGATTAGTTAACCATAGAGTTAAGGGTCCATTTCTGGGTTCTCTAGTCTGTTCCATTGATTTATGTGTCTATTTTTGTGCCAGTATGATATTTTCTTGATGATTACAGTTTTGTAATATAGCTTCAAGTCTGGAATTGTGATGTCACCTGATTTGATTTTCTTTTTCAACAGTCTGTTGGTTATTTGGGGTCTTTTCTCATTCCATACAAGTTTTAGGATTATTTCTTCCAGCTCTGTGAAAAATGCTGTGATGGTATTTTGATAGGGATTGCAGTGAATGTGTGGATTGCTCTGGGTAGCATAGACATTTTAACAATATTTGTTCTTCTAATCCATGAGCAAGGAATGTCTTTCCATCTCTTTATGTCTTCCTCAATTTTTTTTTCTTAATGTTCTGTACTTTTCAGAATACAGTTCCTCTTCCTCTTTGGTTAGGTTTATTCCTAGGTATCTTATGGTTTTTGGTGCAGTTGTAAAAGGGTTCAATTCCTTGATTTCTGCTTCATCTGTCACCTTGTTAGTGTATAGAAATGCAACTTATTTCTGTGCTTTGATTTTATATCCTGACACACTGCTGAATTCCTGTAACATTTCTAGCAGTTTTGGGGTGGAGTATTTTGGGTGTTCTACACAGAGTGTCATGTCATCTGGGAAGAATGAAAGATTGGCTTCTTCCTTGCCAATTTGGATGCCTCTCATTTTTGTTGTTGTTGTTGTTCTCTGATTGCTAAGGCTAGGATTTCCAATACTATGTTGAACAACAGTGGTGAGTGGACATTCCTGTTGTGTTTCTGGCTGTAGGGGAAAAGCTTTCAATATTTGTCCTTTAAAGAAGATATTCCATTGGGGGGTTTTCATATATGGCATATAGGCATGTTCCCTATAACCCTAAATGATGGATAATTTTTATGAAGAAAGAATTCTGTATTTTGTCAAATGCTCTTTCTGCATCTATTGAGGGGATCATATGGTTCTTGTCCTTCCTTTTATTAATGTGATATTACATGTTGATTGATTTGCAGAGGTTGAACCACCCTTGCAGTCCAGGAATAAATCCCACTTGGTCATGATGAATAATTCTTTAAATGTACTGTTGGATCCTGTTGGCTAGTATCTTGCTGGGAATTTTGGCATCCATGTTCATCAGGAGTATTGGTCTTAATTCTCCTTTTTGGTGGATTATTTGTCTGGTTTTGGGATCAAGGTAATGCTGGCCTCATAGAATGAGTTTGGAAGTTTTCTGTCCATTTCTATTTTTTGAAACAGCTTTGGAGGAATAGTATTAATTCTTCTTTGAATTTTTGGTAGAATTCCCCTGGGAATCCATCTGGCCCTGGACTCTTGTTTGTTGGGAGTTTTTTGATTACTGCTTCAATTTTCTTGCTGATTATGGGTCTATTCAGGTTTTCTATTTCTTCCTGTTATAGTTCAGGTAGTTTGTATGTTTCTAGGAATGCATCCATTTCTTCCAGATTGCCTATTTTGTTGTCATACTGCTGCTCATAATATGTTTTTATAATTGTTTGTATTTCTTCAGTGTGGTTTGTGATCTCTCCTCTTTCATTCATAATTTTATTTATTTGCATCCTTTCTCTTTTCTTTTTGATAACTCTGGCTAGGGTTTCATCAATCATATTAATTCTTTTGAAGAACAAGCTCCTTGTTTCATTCATCTGTTCTAGTGTTCTTTTGTTTTCTATTTCATTGATTTCTGCTTTCGCATTTATTATTTCTCTTCTCCTGCTGGGTTTAGGCTTTGTTTGCTATTCTTTTTCCAGCTTCTTTAGGTGTAAGGTCAAGCAGGGAGCCCGATGTGGGACTCAATCTCAGGACCCTGGGATCGTGATCTGAGCGGAGGGCAGATACTTAACAGACTGAGCCACCCAGGCACCCTCCAGCTTTCTTTTGATGTACATTGGCATGTAAATGGTTTTCCACCTTTTCACTTTCAATCTGGAGGTGTCTTTCAGTCTAAAATGAGTTTCTTGTAAATAACATATCGATGGGTCTTATTTTTTTTATCCATTCTGATACCCTATGTCTTTTTTTGGAGCATTTATCCATTAACATTTAGAGTAATCATTGAACGATA
Organism: Ailuropoda melanoleuca; assembly: GCF_002007445.2. Classification (NCBI taxonomy): domain Eukaryota; kingdom Metazoa; phylum Chordata; class Mammalia; order Carnivora; family Ursidae; genus Ailuropoda; species Ailuropoda melanoleuca. The sequence continues at coordinate 62,028,980 of NC_048238.1, forward strand.
TGAATTTTGTGCCATTGTATGACCTGTAAAGCCTCTTTTCCGTAGATTGTCTCCATTCCTTTCTGGTCTTTGTTACTTTTGGGCTCTCTCTCCACTTAAAGAATCCCCTTTAATTTTTATTTCAGGGCTGGTTTAGTGTTCACAAATTCCTTTAGTTTTGGTTTGTCCTGGAAACTCTTCATTTGTCCTTCTATTCTGAATGACAGCCATGCTGAATAAAGTATTCTTGGCTGCACGTTTTTCCCATTTATCATGTTGGATATGTCATGCCAGTCTTTTCTGGCCTACCAGGTCTCTTTGGACAGATCTGCTGCCAGCCTTATGTGTCTACCCTTTTAGGCTAAGGACCTCTTGTCCCGAGCTGCTTTCAGGATTTTCCCTTTATTTTTGAAATTTGGAAGCTTCACTATTATACGTTGAAGTGTTGACCTCATTTTACTGATTTTGAGGGGGTTTATCTTTGCCTCCTGGATTTGAATGCCTTTTTCCTTCCCCAGATTCGGGAAGTTCACAGCTATAATTTGTTCAAATAAACCTTCTGCCCCTCTCACCTGCACCTGATCTTCTGGGATCCCTATTATCTCAACATTATTTCACTTTATGGAATTGCTGAGTTCTTTAAGCCTTCCATGGTGATCCAGTAGTTTTCTTTCTCTGCTCTTTTCAGCGTCCTTATTTTCTAACATTTTATTTTCTATATCACTGCCTTGTTCTTCTCCCTCATTCATCCTCGTTTTTATAGTCTCCATTTGGCAATGCATCTCAGTAATTGCATTTTTAATTTTGGCCCGACTAGATTTTAGTTCTGTTATTTCTACAGTAAGGGATTTTCTTGTGTCTTCTATGCTGTTTTCAAGCCCAGATCATATCTTTATAATCATTGTTTTAAATTCTAGTCCAAACATCTTATGTATATCTGTAGTGATTAAATCCCTGGCAGTGAGTACTGCCTCCTGTTCTTTCCCTTGAGATAAATTTCTGTCTTGTCATTTTTTCCAGAAGAGAATAGAAGAAAGAAAGAGAAAAAAAATTACAACAGTGACATGAGGGGGAAAAAAGCAGAAAAAAAACCCAAAACAAAGCAAAACAAGAAACAAAACAGACAAGAAACAAAACAAAACCAAACAAAATAAAAAACTAGATCCTGGGTGGGTTTGGTCTGCTTGTTACAAGAAACTAGATCCTAAAATATGAAAGAAAGAAAAACATATATATACAGAAATAAAATAAAATGCAATGAAAGGAAGAAAAAAATATATATATATATAGAAATATATATATATATATATAGAATTGAACAAATAAGTAAATAACTGAAAAAATAATACTGAAATACTAAATAATAATAATAATAATAATAAAAACAAATGCTATATACTGTTTTCCCCAAGAGCTGAAGATTTGCAGCACTCTATGATCAGTAAACTTAGTACAAGCCAGTTGTTTATGCTGGTCTTCTGGGACAGGGGGCCACAGGTGCACTTGCTCTAGTGGAAATGTGACTCCAGTGCACAGGGAGGCTGGGCTCCATGTAAGCAGCTCTGGATTCTACTATGTGATGCTATTTTACTCCCTGAGCCATTCAGCACTGATGGGCTGGATGACTATATCAGCACTCCACTCTCTAGCCACGGAGCTATAAGTTTGTGCCCCTCACTCTTCAGTGAGCCCTCACAGAAAAGCAGTCAATCACTCTTTTCTCCCTGGTTTCCATCAGAAATCTGTGTTCACCTGGCTTGTGATGGAGCATTTTCTATCTCAGGCACATGACTGAGTTTCAGAACCCCAAATTTTACAGAGTCCTGCAGTGTGGACCCAAACTCTTCCTCCTGTGGGAGCAAGGGAGTCTTGCCACACTTCTACTTTTTGCTGGACCCCTGCCAGGAAAGTCACACGACCATGCAGTGGTTTGCAGTTTATGGTAACACAGAGCAGAAAGCTGGCACCTAGACTTGCTGTTTTCATCTGTCTTCCCCTCTCTTGTTCCTGGGAACTTTGCCACACTCAGGCACCCCAATTCTTCTTGTGATCCCTGGAATCCTGAGACTATGTTGTCAGTCCTGGAATTCCTCCCACTTTACCACCTGAGCACTGTTACGCCAGGGAGGTACTCAACTGTAGCTGACTTCGAAAAGTTCTGATTTTGTGCTCCACTGCTTATAATATTTTGTGGTAGTCTCCTTAAGCAGGCTCCTTCCTCTCCACCATGTTCTCAGATATACCACACCTGATTGAAGTCTCTGCACCTCCTACCTTCCAAAAAGTGGTCACTTTTCTACTTGTAGAATTGCAGCATTTGTTTTCTCAGATCTCTGATTTCTTAGGTGTTCAGAATAATTTGCTAACTCTCTAGTTGTATTCAAGGGACCAGAAAAACTTAGGATCACCTACTCATCTGCCATCTTAACTCCTTCCCTCATGTTAGTTTTTTTATCAACATCCATGATTCTTTAAGTAAGCTTTCTTCCCTCCCCTTCTCCTGAGATTCCCATAATGTTCATCTTCATTCTTTTTATGGTGTCTTATAATTCACCTATAGCTTTCTTTAATTTTGTCTATTATTGTTTTTCTTTTTGTTTCTCTAATTATCTAATTTCAAATGGTATGTCTTCAACTTCACTGATTCTTCTGTACAATCAAGGCTGTTATTGAAGCTCTCTTTTGAAATTTTCTGTCATGGTATTCTTCAGCTCTGGGATTTCTATTTGGTCTTCTTATAGTTTCTATTAATTTATGAAACTTCTCTGTTTATTGTTTTCCTGATTTCATTTAGTTGTCTGTGTTCTCTTGCATTTCACTGAATTAATAAAAGATGAATACCTTAAATACTTTGTCAGACAAATCATACATCTCTATATTTTCAGGGTTAGTTACTGAAGTTTTCTTTTCCTCTATCACCTGATTCTTTGTGATCTATGTAGCTTTACATTGGTGTCCTTGCATTTCAAGGATCAAACACCTTTTTCAGTCTCTAAGACTAGTCAACAGGTAAAGACCTCCTATTAGTTCCCTTTTCTGATAGGATTATCTTCAGATTCACAGTTGTGCTGTGTTGGAGCCAATTATGAAACTGTCTCTGGGTCTACATTGCATTCCACCATTGTTTAAGCTTGTTACGAGGGACTCAGAAAAACGTGGATCTTGTCCCTGGGTAGATAAGACTGCCTTCAGTACATTGTTCAGTAGGATGGCACTGGGACAAGGGTCTGCTTCAGGGTCCACATTTGGGTCCTCAGAGAATGGGCCTATTACCAGATGTGCAGACATTTGTGGCTCCTGCCAGGTCCCTGGGAGGGCTTTTGTCTGGCCATTGGATGGATACCTAGATAAGCAGGACTGGTCCTCAACTATGGTTGAGAAGGTCTGGAATTAAGCCCCATGGCTGCTTCAGGTTTCACAACCAATATTGCGGTCTGCAAATCTGGCTTTGGAGACATGGATTTGCATACCTCCCAAGTCCCTGGGTGGGTAGAACTGCTCCCTGACTATAAGTGGAGAGGCTGGAGCCTAGTAGAGGTCTGTTTCAGGTACTCCTGAAGGGCACACATGTATGTAGCTTAATATGTCCCTGAGCTAGCAGGACTGCTCACAGACTGAATCCAAGAGGAGTTGTTACTGAGTTTAGGGACCTTTTCAGGATTCCAGGAGCATAGACAAAAGTGTTTACCACTGAGTCCATGAGACATTACTGCTCATAAACTGTGGCTAGTAGAAGCTAGAGCTGAGTATAGTACCTTGTCAGGATCCTTGTGTGTGTGGGAGCACAAAGAGGTATAACTCTTGCTGGGTCTCTGGTCCAGCAAGTCTGCTGGTAGAGTATGGCTGGAGTCTTTTTAGGATCTGGCTTGAAGACAGTATTATCTCCCACTGGCTTCACAGGGCTCCTGGTAGATTGTGTCTTGCAAGGGGGCTAGAGCCAAGTATCAGGAGCTTTCAGTATCTCCAGGGGTATAGACAGGAGTGTCTCCTGCCTGCTTTCATGGCTGGCATGGCTACTAGTAGACCATGGTATTGAGGGGGCTGTAGCCAAGTATAGAGTCATTTCAAGGTCTCTGGAGTTATATATAGGAATATTTCCCACTGGATCCCTGTGTTACCAGGACTATTTGCAGACTGAAGCTCTAGGTAGAACCATTAAAAGGACCTTTCAGAACATACATTTGGATTGAGTTTGGTGTTCTAACCTCCAGGGACTCCCAGACTGCAGCCAAGAGGGGCTGGACCTTGCCACTTTAGCATCCACACCCAGGACCAACATCCCTATACCTATTACCCAAAGCACGAATGGGAATAACTCCTCCTGGTCTTTTAGTATATGGTACTGTTGCCCAGACCAAAGGTAAATAGGTTTTAGCCCATTCCTTTAGGGTATGAAGTTATTTCTGGGTTTATAGCCAGAACTATGTTGGATGAGTCTACCACCTGGGTATGGGCCTAGCTTCTGCCTTCTCAATATGACTGTTGTAGGTCCTAGACTGAACTGGGTTTCATAATTTTCTGTCCAGATCACAAACCTCTTATAAAGACACTTTTGTATATGGATGGGTATAAAATAACTATTGATGAGGGGGGATATAAATGGAGGACATCTAATTCAGCCATCTTGTTGATATCACTCCATCAAGTCTGTATTTTAATAACCCAAACAGGCCCCACCACCCCACCAGCTCCTGGTATTCTCAGACTTCTCGATTCTCTCCTAATCCATATCTTCTTAACATGTTACTTTATTTTTCTTCTAACTTACATTGATCAATTTTTGTCATTATACCAATTTCTTCTATAGAACATACTTGGTTTTATGTAATTTTCTCCTTAGAACCATTCTCACTCACATTTCATGGCTTTATTGGCTCTTTGCTTATCTCTACAAACATTTTCATTTCCTTATTAGGTACCATTTGCTGATCTTGGATGGCTTTAGTACAACCCACACTAGGAAGTTGAATGTTTTGAATTGTGATTATTGATGGCAGTTTTCTTAATACTTGCTCTGGTTCTCATCCCAGCATTTAGTGTAAAACAGTACATGTACTTGGGCTCCCACCTACTGAATCAGCTGAATGCATTGTGCCCTGCTGTGCACAGAGACTTCTTGGAAATAAATTACATTTAATACTCACTGTATCTTATAGGCATACCTGGGAGATGTTGTGAATTTGGCTCTAGACCACTACAGTAAAGCAAATATCACAATAAAGTAAGTCAAATGAATGTGTGGTTTCCCATTACATATGAAAAGTATTTTACACTATACTGTAGTCTATTAAGTGTGCAATAACATTATGCCTTAAAAATCATATACATATCTTAATTTAAAAATACTTTAGTGCTAAAAAATGGTAATCATCATCTGAGCTTTCAGGAAGTCATAATCTTTTTATCACTAAATAATCTTGCTTCGATGTTGAAGACTGCGGATTGATCAGTTTCTTAAGTTTGGGTTGCTGTGACAATTTCTTAAATTAAGACAAAAATGAAGTTTCCTGCATCAATTGACTCTTCCTTTCATGAACAATTTTTTCTGTACTCTGTGATATCCTTGGTAGTATTTTACCCACAGTAGAACTTCTTTCAATATTGAAGTCAATCCTCTCAAACCCTCCCAGTGCTATAACAACTAAGTTTATGTAATATTTTAAATATTTTGTTGTCATTTTAACAATCTTCACAGCATCATACCTAGGAGTGGGTATTGCAACTTTCTTTTTGGCTATACCACATTTTAAAAATTTTATTGTAATTCTGGTATAATTAAATTCAGTGTTATATTAGTTTTAGATGTACAATATAGTGATTTGACAATTCCATACATCACTCAGTGCTCACCAAGGCAAGTGTACTCCTTAACCTTCATCACCTATTTCACCCATCCCCCAACCCACCCCATAACTCACATCAGTTTGTTCTTTATAGTTAAGAGTCTGTGTCTTGCTTTGTCTTTCTCTCTTTTCCCCCCTTTGCTCTTTTGTTTACTAAATTCCACATATGAGTGAAATCCTATGGTACTTGTCATTCTCTGACTAACATGTTTCACTGAGCATTATACTCTCTAGCTCTATCATTGTTCTTGCAAATGGCAAGATTTCATTCTTTTTATGGCTGAATAATATTCCTCTGTGTGTGTGTGTGTGTGTAACTTCTTTATCCATTCATATATCAGTGGACACTTGGGATACTTCCATAATTTGTCTATCGTAAATAATACTGCCCTAAATAAACATACGGGTGCATGTATTCCATTGAATTAGTGTTTTTGTGTATTTTTGGTAAATACCCAGTAGTGATGATTACTGGATTATAGGATATTTCTATTTTTAAATTTTTGAGTAACTGCCATACTGTTTTCCACAGGGAACCAGTTTGCGTTCCCACAAATGTGCAAGAGGGTTCCATTTTCTCCACATCCTTGCCAACACCTATTGTTTCTTTTGATTTTGATTTTAGCCATTCTGACAGGTGTGAGCTGATATCTCATTGTAGTTTTGATTTGCATTTCCCTGATGATGAATAATTTTGAGCATCTTTTCTTGTATCTGTTGGCCATCTGTATGTCTTCTTTGGAAAAATGTCTGTTCGTGTCTTCTGCCCATTTTTAAATTGGATTATTCGTTTTCTGGGGTGTTGAGTTGTATCAGTTCTTTATATATTTTGGATACTAACACTTTAGCACATATGTCATTTGCAAATATTTTCTCCCATTCCACGGGTCTCCTTTTAGTTTTGTTGATTGTTTCCTTCACTGTGCAGAAGCTTTATATTTTGATATAGTTCCAAGAGTTTATTTTTGCTTTTATTTCCCTTGCCTCAGGAGAATACATAGAAAAATATTGTTATGGCCAATGTCAAGAATTTGCTGAATGTGCTCTCTTCTATGAGTCTTATGGTTTCAGATCTCACATTTAGGTCTTTAATCCATTTTGAGTTTATTTTTGTGGATGGTATAATAAAGTGTTCCAGTTTCAATAATTTTGCACATAGCTGACCAGTTTTCCCAGAAGCATTGCTTAGAGATGATCTTTTTCCCATTGCATATTCTTGCCTCCTTTGTTGAAGATTAATTGACCATATAGTTGCAGGTTTATATCTGGGTTTTATCTTCTGTTTCATTGATTTCTGTGTCTGTTTTGTGCCACTAACATACTCTTTTGACTACTACACCTTTGTAATGTAACTTGAAATCTGAAATTGTCATACCTCGAGCTTTGCTTTTCTCTTTCAAAATTGCTTTGGCTATTCAGTCTTTTGTGGTTCCATACAAATTTTGGGATTGTTTGTTCTAGTTCTGTGAAAAGTGCTGGTGGTATTTCCATAGAGATTGCTTTAAATGTATATATTGCTTGGATAGTATAGATATTTTAACAATATTGTTCTTCCAATCCATGAGCATGGGATATCTTTTCATTTCTTTGTGTTATCTTCAATTTATTTCATCAATGTTACATAGTTTTCAGAGTACAAGTCTTTCACCTCTTTGGTTAGGTTTATTCCTAGGTTTCTTACTATTTGGTACAATTGTAAATAGGACTTTTTTCTTTATTTCTTTTTCTGTTCCTTCATTATTACTGTATAAAAATGCAACAGATTTCTGCACATTGATTTTGTATCTTGAGACTTTACTTAATTCATTTATCAGTTCTAGTATTTTTTTGGTGGAGTCTTTCATATTTTCTATATATAATATAATGTCATCTGCAAATAGTGAAAGTTTTACTTCTTCATTGCTGATTTGGATGCCATTTATTTCTTTTTGTTTTCTGATTGCTGTGGCTAGGACTTCCTGTATTATGTTGAATAAGAGTGGTGAGAGTGGACATCTGTTTCTTGGTCCTGACCTTAGTGGGAAAGCTCTCGATTTTTACTTATTGAGTATGATGTATTCTGTGGGTTTTTCTGTATGCTTTCATTATGTTGAGGAATGTTCCCTCTAAACCTACTTTGTTCAGGGTTTTTATCATGAATGGATGTTGTAGTATGTCAATGATTTTTCTGCCTCTATTGAAATTATCATTTGGTTTTTATCCTTTCTGATATTGATGTAATATGTCACATTGATTTTTTTGTGAATATTGAATTAATCTTGCATCCCAGGATTAAATCCCACTTGATTATGTTGAATGATTTTTCTATGTATTGTTGGATTTGGTTAGTATGCTGGTAAATTCTGTTGAGGATTCTTGTGTCTATGTTCATTAGAGATATTGGCCTGTGGTTCTCTTTTTTTGTACTGTCTTTATCTGGTTTTGGTATCAGGATGTTACTGGCTTCCTAGGATGAATTGGGAAGTTTTCCTTCTACGTTTTGGAATAGTTTGAGAAGAATAGGTATTAACTCTTTTTGAAATGTTTGGAAAATTTTGTCTGTAAAACCATCTTCTTCTGGATTTTTGTTTGTTGGGAGTTTTGTTTTTTCCAATCATTACTGATTCAATTTCCTTTCTGGTAATTGGTCTGTTCATGTTTTCTATTTCTTCGTACTTCAGTTTTGGTAGCTTACATTTTTCTAAGAATTTATCCATTTCTTCTGGGTTGTCTAATTTGTTGGCATATAGTTTTTCATAACATTCTCTTTCAATTATTTGTATTTCTGTGGTGTTGTTGGTTGTTATTTCTACTCTTTCATTGGTGATTTTGTTTGAGGCCTTTCTCTTTTTTTTCTTTCTTTTTTTGATGAGCCTTTTGGAGATTTATAAATTTTGTTGATGTTTTCAAAGAACCAGGCCTGGTTTAATTGATGTGTTCTGTTTTTCTTTTAGTTTCTGTATCATTTTTTTTTTCTGTTCTAATCTTTATTATTTCCTTCCTTCTGCTGGTTTAGGTTTTGTTTGTTGTTCTTTTTTCTAGCTCCTGTAGTTGTAAGGTTAGGTAATTTTTTGAGATTTTTCTTGGTTCTTGAGTAAGCCTGTATTGCTATAAATTTGCATCTTAGAACTGCTTTTGTTGAATCCCAAACGGTTTGGACAGGTGTTTTCATTTTCATTTCTCTCCATGTAATTTTTTATTTCTTCTTTGATTTCTTGGTTGACCCGTTCATTGTTCAGTAGCATGTTATTTAACCTGCTTTTATTTGCAGTCTTTCCAGATATTTTCTTATGGTTGATTTCTTGTTTCATAGCATTGTGGTCAGAAAAGATTCATGGTACAACTTTGATCTTCTTCTATTTGTTGAGGCTTATTTTGTGGCCTAATATGTGATCTATTCTGGAGAATATTCTGTGTGACTTGAAAAGAATGTGTATTCTGCTGTTTTAGGATGGAATGTTCTGAATATATCTGTTAAATCCATCTTATTCAGTGTGTCAACCAAAGCCACTGTTTCCCTGTTGATTTTCTGTTTCAATGATCTTTTGATCAATGTAAGTGAGGTATTAAAGTCCCCTAGTATTATTGTATTATTATCAGTTAGTTCCTTTATGTTTATTATTAACTGTTTTATATATTTTGGTGCTCCCATATTGGCTGCATAAATATTTAGAATTGTTATTATCTTCCTGTTGGATTGCCCCATGTATTATTATATAGTGTACTTCATTGTCTCTTTTTACAGACTTTGTTTTAAAGTCTCTTTTGCCCAGCATAAGTATTACTACTCCAGTTTTCTTTTGACATCCATTTGCATGATAAATCTTTCTCCATCCCCTCACTTTCAATCTGCAGGTGACTTTAGGTCTGAAATGAGCCCCTTGTAGATATATATATGTAAAATCATGTTCAGTTAGCCAACATATAGTACATCATTAGTTTTTGATGTATTGTTCAATGATTCAATAGTTGCATATAAAACCCGGTGCTCATCACAACATGTGCCCTCCTTAATACCCATCACCTAGTTACCCCGTCTCCCCAACCCCTCCCCTCTGTAACCCTTAGTCTGTTTCCTGGAGTCCAGGGTATCTCATGGTTTGTCTCTGTCTTTGATTTATTTTTTTTTTTTGATCTACTCTGTTACCCTTTTTATTGGAGCATTTAGCCCAATTTCATTCAAAGTAATTAATGATAGATATGTATTCATTGCCATTTTGTTACTTGTTCTTGGTTATTTTTGTAGTTTTTCTGTGATCCTTTCTTCTCTCCTTCATGGTTTGCTGGTTTTCTTTAGTGATATACTTGAATTCCTAACTCTTTATTTTTGCATATTTATTAGCTTTTTTTTAAATTTGTGGTTACCATTCAGTTTATATAACTTCTTTGACATATAGCAGACTATATAAACTGATGATTGCTTAATTTTGAAACCATTCTTTACTTCTCTCCCCTCCACATTTCTGATATTTGCTATCATATTTTACATTCTTTTATTTTGTGCTTCCCTTGACTGATTTTTGCATGAATACTTGATTTATTTGATTTTGTGCTTTCTATTTTTCTTATGGTTTTTGTTTTCCACTCCAGAGTCACCCTTAACATTTCTTGTAAGGCTGGCTTAGTGATCACAAATTCTTTTAACTTTTGTTCATCTGGGAAACTCTTTATAGGAGTAGAGTTCATCTTAAGAAACCACTTTATTTGCTCATCCATAAGAAACTCCTCATCTGTCAGTGTTTTATCATGAGATCACAGCCATTCAGTGATATCCTCAGGCTCCACTTCTAATTTTACTTAGTTGTCTTGCTATTTCTACCACATATGCAGATACTTCCTCCACTGAAGTCTTTGAATCTGTCAAAGTCATTCAGGAGCAATGGAATCAATTTCTTCCTAACTCCTATTAATGTCACTATTTTGACTTTCTTTCTTAAATCATTAATATTTTTAATGACATCTCAAATGGTGAATCCTTTCCAGAAGATTTTCAATTTACTTTTCCATTTAACTTTACCTGGGCTACCAGGTGCATTGTCAATAAGCAGTCAGATTTTGAAAACAATCTAATTTTTTTCTGAGCAGTAGTTCTCAATGGTTGGCTTAAAATATTCATCATGCCATGTTATAAACAAATGTTCTGTCATACAGGCTTTTTTGTTCTATTTATAGAGCATGAGCAGACTAGATTTATTATAATTCTTAAGGGTCTTAGGATTTTTAGAATGATAAATGAGCATTGGCTTCAACTTAAAGTCACTGTCTGCATTAGCCCCTAACAAGAGAGTCAGTATGTCCTTTGAAGCTTTGAAGCCAGGCATTGACTTCTCCTCTCTAGCTCTGAAAGTCCTAGATGGCATCTTCTTCCAATAGCAGGCTGTTTCATTTACATTGAAAATCTATTGTTTAGTGTACCTACCTTCATTAATTATCTTAGCTAGATCTGGATAACTTCCTGCAGCTTCTACATCAGCACTTGCTACTTCGCTTTCACTTTTATTTTATGGAGAATGCTTCTTTCCTTAAATCTCATGAACCAACCTCTGTTAGCTTCAACCTTTTTTTTTTCCTGAAGTTTCCTCACTTCTCTCAGCCTTCATACAGTTGAAGAATTCAAGTCTTGCTCTGGATTAGGGTTTGACTTAATGGAATTTGTGACTAGTTTGATCTTCTATTGGACTACTAAAACTTTCTCCATATCAGCAATAAGGCTGTTGTTATCTTTTTTGTGTTCACTGGAGTAGTACTTTTAATTTCCTTAAAGAACTTTCCCTTTGCACTCACAACTTGGCTGTTTGGTGCAAGAGGCCTCTATTTCAAACTATCTCAGGTTTTGGCATGCCTTCCTCACTAAGCATAATTGTTTCTAGCTTTTAAAGTAGAGACATGAAACTCTTCTTTTCACTTGAATACTTAGAGGCCATTGTAGCGTTATTAATTGGCCTTACATAAATATTGCTGTGTCTCAAGGAATAGGGAGGCTGGAAGTGAGGTCAGGTCTTTTTTTAGTAGATTTCTTCACTATGTAGTAAATCACAGATTATTCCCTGACCATTAAACCAGGAAGCTAGAGTAACTCCTTCCAAAAAGGAGGCTGCATGAGGCCATTATTGCAACCCTGTGGTTATTTCTGATAGGATTTGATGAGGCCCTGGACAAAAGCATGAAGAAAGGGAGTATGTGTATACATGTTCATGCAAAGGAAAAACATGTATATGAGACAAGTATCTAATCCCTTGAAGTGGTACATTTAAATACCAGTACCCAATTAATATTCTTATGGTTCCTGTATATTTAAATTATCAGCTCTCAGAAAGGACTATACATAGTTTACAGGGCTCTGAGATAAATGAAAAATAAGGATCTCCTTTCCTGTCTCTTAAATCTATACCCAATCCTGTCCAGAATACAAAGTAATATGGAGTCTTCCCTTGGTGGATTATACTCTAATAAGGAAATGAGATAGGTATACTAATAAGGCAGTACCAGAATTAGCATGTGCTAATTGTAGGCAAGTAGTTGTTGTCGCATTATAAAATTACATACCTCAGTATTCACATGGCTGAACTGTATTCCTCTCATGTCCTTTATGTAACTACTACCATGAGTGGTATGAGATTACCAGAAGCAATATGTAAAGAATGAAAAGTATTTGATAGTAATTTTATATCCCTCTTATGTTACTTTGACTAAATAGTATTGCTATCCATATTTATAGTATGTTAGATAAGTGCTGCCTCATTTCTTTTCCCAAACTCCCACTTTGATTTCAGAATGACAAAAAGATGCCTACCAGATTCAGAAAACAAAGTGAACATCTTGAGCATGCTATTGATCGTGTTCTCGTCATGATATCGGAAAGAAGAAGGGCCCGTTTTCTACATGGCACTAACGAACAACCACCTGTTAATGTTCATACAGCTGTTCTTGAACTGATTAATGTGGTCAAGATGATACTAAACATTCTAGAAAGGTAATTCCTAATACGTGATCTGTAAAATCTTTAGATAGTTACATCTCTCCTTCTTTCTCCCTCTTCAGAAAACTTATGTATGGATTGGATTTTATTTCCACAGTACCTTTCAAATACAATTATAGATTTTTATTGATGTTCTGAATATCTCCCTATGGTAAAAAAACATATTTATATAACTCCCTTTAAATAAACCAGTATTTGATCATCTGACTTTTTATAGAGGTAAATCATTTCACAGAGTTAGTATTTGTTATACAAAGGACTCACTTTGGGCTTCCTTTAGTGATCAAATTCTGCTGCTGCATTAGAAACACTTGTTTCTTTACCGTCCTTTAGGAATACACAAAAGTTACACCAAAGTTCTAAAATACCACATACGGACTATTTACAACAACAAAACAGTGATTTTTTTTCTTTATGTATTAATTATATTAGGGATTTTTCATAAACAAGAGTCAGTAATACTTTTAAAACTCTCTGTTACTAAGAGAAGGCTTTAGAAATCAACAGCTAATGATCTCCAGTCTTCTTTTGATAATAACCTTTAGGTAACATATTAATATTTCAGTTTCTTAAAAAAATTAAATTTCTTAATTGCTATTTTGATCAAAGACTATAGTCACCTCTATATTTTACACACAAATGAAACATTATATGGATATTTATTCCTAGGCCTTTGCTTCTGCTATCAGAAAGTATTATATCTCAAGATAGAGAGGTTAAATAGTGAGAGGGAAACATGCTTTTATGATCAATGAGAGAAGTATAAGAGGGAGAAGTCATAATACTTTTCTCTTCCCTCTTTGGTACTTGTGCTCTTACTGAATTTTTATCATCTCTTTACATTTCAGTTGATACTTGATTGATAAGCCCATTTTGTTCACCTGAAGAAGAGATGAAGTAACTAACCTGCTTTTTCAAAGAAATTTCAAGCTGAATGTTAGACAAAGTATAAGAAATTGATAGGTTCTGCTACTCCCTCTCTGCTGAGCCCCTTACAGTTACCTATCTGGCAACAAGATGAAACAAAGAAAATAATTGAGATACTTGGAATTAAGTTAAGGAAAATAAGGAAAGAAATAATGGGCATACAAGAAAGATAGCCACAGGACTGAGTAGTGGCAACAGAAGACCCCCAAAATGAATATAAATCTGCTTCACTGATAGTTAATAATTCACAGTATTAGATTTTCTTATTTATTAAAATAGTTTCATTACAAAATTCACATCATGGTTGCAGTATTAACAAGCATGCTTTAGCAAATTTTCATTACATCACAAATTTGAGGGCTTCTTTGTTCTGGTCAGTGGAACCACATGAGATTAAGTGTATTTATATTGTTCTTGCAATATTTTGTAGTAAGTAGTCCTTAATATTTTATAGTAAGCAGTTAGACTTCTCTTTCAGAAATGATATAATCTATACAAAATGACATCACATAACAGCTTTTGAAAATGGCAAATTTATGGTTCATCTTAGCACCTTCTTTTCTAACTTTTAAACTTTAGTCGAAAACATTACAGATTCTCATAGTCCTTGCTTAAGAACTAGTGACAACAGGATAAGATGTATTCATACTAAATAAACTTATTGAATATTCTAAATATGATCTTTGAACATATACAATGTTATGAATAAAACACATCAAAAACACAGTAATATACCTTGCAATGGACATGGTTGCTATAAAACACCTTGGTACTTTTAAATTTCTTAGCTTTAGTCACTTCTGATTTTCCAAAGGTCTCCTAGTAAAGGCTATATATTTTGAAAATTGTGTCAGAGACTCATCTGGCTCATTTCTTATCATGTTGTAACATGGGTTTTAAGAAAGTTTGGGGCTCAAAAAAACCCAATTTGGGGGGCTTAGCCTAATTGGATTTAATAATTAAATTTCTATAGAGTAATTATAATATAAAATAATTAAATTTCTCTTATAAGATATATGGTTAGAGTGCTAATTGGAGGAATTGCTCCTTTTCTCTCTGAAATTAAATAATTGTGTTGCCAAGAAAATTAATTCTATATTTTATACCAAAATTGGCTTCATCTTTGTGTTTCTAAAACAAAATATGGGGAAGATGTTGTTAAAATGTAAATTTTTCATCATTAGTTTTAGTATTGAATTTTTCTCAAATTATTATTCAAGCTATTATTTGACTTGGCTTAATCAAATCTATATTTTCAGGCATAAAACCTATCTTTGTTTTATTAAAAAGAAGAATATTGGGGCACCTGGGTGGCACAGCGGTTAAGCGTCTGCCTTCGGCTCAGGGCGTGATCCCGGTGTTATGGGATCGAGCCCCACATCAGACTCTTCCTCTATGAGCCTGCTTCTTCCTCTCCCACTACCCCTGCTTGTGTTCCCTCTCTTGCTGGCTGTCTCTATCTCTGTCGAATAAAGAAATTAAAAAATCTTTAAAAAAAAAAAAGAAGAATATAAGTCTAGTGAGTCATCTTGGTAATAGAGATAATAAGTATTTTTGAGAATTAATGTTAATTCAGGAGTTGTTTGTCCTCATGTCAAAAAGGGGAAAAGGCGGTTGTATGACCTCTTCCCAAGAAGTTTCCTCTTCATTTTTTTTGTGTTTTCCTAAAAAATTTAGACTTTTAGTGACTTATTTGAAATTTTCAACTGAACTACGTACAAAGATTGATTTTACAAACACTATACACTTAGATAAATATGTTAGAGCATTATTAAAGTGTCACTTTACTGGTAATAGAAGTAACCTTTTCAGATTTACTGTGGACATTGTGAGTTTTAAAAAGCTCCTAATTATGATCACAAATGGAAATCTTAGAGTCTGTTGACAAGGGCTTCTCTGATTATATTGTATTTCCATTAGTCATTACAATTTTAATTTGCTTACTGATTTGAGGTAAATTTTATGACAAAATTCATTGGGGATACCAATATAGTAACTCAAGACCACTTATCCAAGCATAACTACCCAATACTCTACTTGTAAGGAAACATAAATTGAGCATGTTTTATGTTGAAAATTAAGGATTAGGGTAGGATGAGGTAATAGGCTCTACATTGGCCAAATATTTTCTTGCTTATTTGTTCCTTTTTTAGCCTAGAAATGGATAAGAATGGAAAAAATGCCTGAGGAATTTTGCTCATATGTGCTTTAGAAATAGACTTCTAGAAAATGACACTTTTGTATAAATGCCAGAGATTGTAATCTCCTAGGAATTGGAGGAAGGGGGTCCTATAAATTACTTTTTATTGCTAATTCTTAAAACTAAAACTTCATTTTTCATGTGAGAATAAATGTGTTTTCAGCATTGCAATCCTTGTTAATTTGTTTTGCAATATATTCTGAAATTGTTCTCCATTTTTGGAATAAAATAGATGAAGTGGGTGATCATTTTAACAATGCTCTGTAGGTTTTATCACCTCATTCAAATTACTGCTTGTGATTATAGGTCTCCAAAACCACAGAAGCCTGAAAGCTATACTAGATAAAAATAGTAGAGCCCAAACTTTTCAACTGGCTGTAGTGTTCTAAACAAAATACATCTTTTTTAATTTGTGGCAAATAAAATTAATTACCAGAAAACGTCAATCTTTATTTTTCAAGGAATGGCTAATCTATTTATGGGTTACTTGACATTTGATACATTTCTTTTTCTTTTTTGTTCTTTTCATGTAAGCATTTCTACAGTAAGCTAACCAAGGAAAAAGAAATTAAAAAATTAAAAAGATACCTGCTCTGCCTTTGACCTTTTTATAGTAACTTGAAAACAGGGACTGTAAATTGTGCACCTACAGTCCTACCAGTTTACTGAGACTGTAGATGTATTACACTGATCAGCTTCCATATACATTTTCTGTTATTTTTTATATAACTTCATGATGTCTAGAATTTAGCTGACCTTTGGCAGATTTTCAAAGTGATCTAAAGCTCTATATATTGTGGATTATAATTTTCAATTTCCTAAGGTATAAAGCTGTGACATTCAATGAAACTGAAATTGATTGAATCTCTTGTCATCCTTCCCTGGCAGGTCTCCATTTGACTCTATGTCAGAATTTTCCAGTTTGAAAAGCCACCTCAATAAATATATCACGTTACTGAATCATTTCTCTGAACAGGTAAGACATGATTTTGTTGTGATATTCTCCATACATTCTCATTTATTTATCTATCAAATCCTGTAAATTTATTTTCAGTAACATCTATATAGCCAGTCTCTTTACCATTTCCAATGCCAACACTGAAATTCAGGTCCATATTTTGTTATATACAGATAGAATATTTGTATAGCTATGCAATTGATTTGTTGACTCAAATCTGTTTTCTACTCAATTAGAATTTATCACTATTGCTCTGTTATTCTAAACTAACTATTAAACTGAATGGAAACCTTCAAATTCTCACTATTATCCAGTAAACATAGTCTAAAATTGTTAAACTATGATTCACAACCTTACTTAGCCCATAATCATCTATTATCCTTCTGTTTTGTGTGACGTCTATATTACCCTTAAGATGTTTTACTCATTCATCTTTACACGTTTCATGTACAATTCCACCTCTATTTTTTTATCATACTATTTTCTCTACCTAGAATTTACTACCATACTTCTCCCTTTACCCTTTATCTAAGTAATACATTTCTTTTTTTAATGTATAAATTATTTATTAAGTATCTACAACATGACAGGAGCAAAGCATACAATTTTCTCTAATCCTGTCGGTAGGTTTTTTTTTTTTTAATTCCACAATATTTAAAACTAGTGTTTTATTATTTTTAGGTCTACAGTATAGTGATTCAACAGTTCTACACATAAGTAATACATTTCTTTATTTTTTTGTGAGTTGATAAGTTTATTTTTTTTCTTGGTTGCAGTTTTTTTTTCTTTTTTTAAAGTTTTTATTTAAATTCCAGTTAGTTAGCATACAGTGTAATATTAGTTTCAGGTGTACAATATAGTGAGTGAGTCAACATTTCCATACAAAACCTGGTGCTCATCACAGTATGTGCACTCCTTAATCCCCACCAACTATTTTACCTACCTCCCACCCACCTGCCCTCTGGTAACCATCAGTTTGTTCTCTATAGTTAAGTTTGTTTGTTGGTTTGTCTCCCTCTCTTTTAGTTTCCCCTTTGCTCTTTTGTTTGGTTTCTTAAATTCCACATATGAGTGAAATCATATGGTATTTGTCTTTCTCTGACTGACTTATTTTGCTTAGCATAATACTCTGTAGCTCCATCCATGTCACTGTAAATGGCAAGATTTCATTCTTTTTTTTATGGCTGAGTAATGATATTCCATTATGTGTGTGTGTGTGTGTCCACATTTATTTTCTTTATCCCAACACTTCTTTTAAAAATTCGTTAGTTCATTCATTTATTTGTTTATACTTCTATTCACTAATTTTTCCATTCATCACTCAAACCAGGTGACTCCTTTTGTAGCTACAATTTTCTAGAATTTAGTATATGATATTTTGTAAGCTTGCTTTAACTCTATGATCATTTGAGAGTTGGCTATATACAGATATGTATACTAGGCTTCATAGAGAAGACACTAATGAATAAGACAGAATTCTTTTCCTCAAAATTTAGTAGAATAATAAGATATTTAAACAAATAATGTGTAATTTAAAAAATATATATATCATGCCTTAACAACTACATTTTAAGTCGTTTGGAGTCAGGGATTATCCTACATGATTTTTGTTTAATATAACTTATGTCAAAACATTTTTTATGTACATAATGAGTATCTAATAAATATTTCATATTGATTCAACACACCAAGAAATCCTGAAACAGGATTCATTATCACAGGTATTTTGTCCATATGAATTGTATTTTTTTTTATGAGAAATTAGGTCACAGACTAGAACATTCAATAATAGTAACAGATACTTATATAGTAATTACTACTTGTCAGGTACTGTTCTAAGTGCTAGATAAAATAACTCTTTTAAAATTGAAGTCATTTCAAGTATGTTGACTAGCTGAATACTAGGAAGAATAGAGGTCACTGAGGTTCAACTATTTTCTGCATTAATCTACAGATGGGGCTTTTGATTCAAAGGGCCTCTTCTCAAATCCCTATTATTTCTTGTTTTACTATGGCAGAAATTATTATGGAAAATATGTCTTATGGAAAGCATCAAAATTAGACTACTGTTTTTGGCAAAGTCTCTCCAGATTCTTAGTAGACCAGACATCCCACTGAGAAAAATTAGAAAATATGAACAAAATAAAATAAATTCTCCAATTTTAAGTATCAAAGAGATTAAGGCAAAATGGACACATAAATAAAAGTCTACAGAAATTTTGAAAGAAAGGGGATGGAAAAATATGGCATACAAACAGATTAATAAAATAGCCCAACACCTGGCCTAGCTTTACATATATATAACTAATACTATACTGTATACATAAAATTCCCTGAGAGTAAACCTTAAATGTTCACATAAAAAGAAAGGTAATTATGTGAAGTGGTGGATGCATTAATTGAATTGATTACTGGAATCCTTTTACAATGTATACATATATCAAATAATTAGGTGTTTGCTTTGTATATTACAGTTTTAGTTGTCACTTGTACCTCAGTAAAGCTAGGGAGAAGATATAAGAAATCACAATGAGAATTTGAAAATATCTTGAACTAACTAATAATGAAAATAGGTATAGCTAACTTGTGATATGCAGTTTAACTTGTATTTAGGTTAGGTTTCATACCTTGTGATATATTTAGTAGAGAGGAAGAAAGGTTGAAAATCAATGATCTAAGCATTAATTTGAAGAAGCTATAAAAGAACAGCAAATTAAATACAAAATAAATATAGGGGCGCCTGGGTGGCTCAGTTGGATAAGGGTCCAGCTCTTGATTTTTGGCTCAGGTCATGATCTCTCAGGGTTGTGAGATTGAGCACTTCATCAGGCTCTGTACTGGTATGGAGCCTGCTTGAGATTATCTCTCTTCTCTCCCGTTATCTCTGCCCCTCCCCCTCCTCTAAAAAATTTAAAAATATAAAATAAGTATAGAAAGAAAAGCATAATTAAAATAAATGCACAATTATCATATGGTTTCACACATATGTGGAACATGAGGAACAGTTCAGAGGATGATATGGGTGGGGGGGAAACTGAATGGGAAGAAATCAGAGAGGGAGACAAACCATATGAAACTCTTGACTCTGGGAAACAAGCTGAGGATTGCAGAAAGGGAGGAGGGTGGGGGCATGAGGTAACTGGGTAATGTGCATTAAAGAGGGCACGAGATATGATGAGCACTGGGTGTTATACTGAACTAATGAATCATTGAACATTATATCAAAAACTAATGATGTATAATACCTTGGCTAATTAAATTTAAATAAAAAAAGAGAAATTAGGGAATCCATCCCATTTACAATAGCACAAAAAACCATACGTTACCTTGGAATTAACTTAACCAGAGATGTAAAGGTTCTATATTCGAGAAACTATAAATCACTCTTGAAAAACATTGAAGAAGACACAAAAAGATGGAAAAATATTCCATGCTCATGGATCGGAAGAATTAACATAGTTAAAACGTCCATGCTACCCAGAGAAATCTACACTTTCAATGCTATCCCAATCAAAATACCGATGACATTTTTCAAAGACCTGGAACAAATAGTCCTTAAATTTATATGGAGCCAGAAAAGGCCCCGAATCGCCAAGGAACTGTTGAAAAGGAAAAACAAAGCTGGGGGCATCACAATGCCGGATTTTGAGCTGTACTACAAAGCTGTGATCACAAAGACAGCATGGTACTGGCACAAAAACAGACACATGGACCAATGGAACAGAATAGAGAACCCAGAAATGGACCCTCGGCTCTTTGGGCAACTAATCTTTGATAAAGCAGGAAAAAACATCCGGTGGAAAAAAGACAGTCTCTTCAATAAATGGTGCTGGGAAAATTGGACAGCTACATGCAAAAGAATGAAACTTGACCACTCTCTCACACCATACACAAAAATAAACTCCAAATGGATGAAAGACCTCATACGTGAGTCAGGAATCATCAAAATCCTAGAGGAGAACATAGGAAGCAACCTCTACGACATCGGCCAAAGCAACCTTTTTCATGACACATCTCCAAAGGCAAGAGAAACAAAAGATAAAATGAACTTNATAAAATGAACTTATGGGACTTTATCAGGATAAAGAGCTTCTGCACAGCCAAGGAAACAGTCAAAAAAACTAAGAGACAGCCCACGGAATGGGAGAATATATTTGCAAAGGACACCACAGATAAAGGACTGGTATCCAAGATCTACAAAGAACTTCTCAAACTCAATACACGAGAAACAAATAAACAAATCATAAAATGGGCAGAAGATATGAACAGACACTTTTCCAATGAAGACATACAAATGGCTAACAGACACATGAAAAAATGTTCAAAATCATTAGCCATCAGGGAAATTCAAATCAAAACCACACTGAGATACCACCTTACGCCAGTTAGAATGGCAAAGATAGACAAGGCAAGAAACAACAATTGTTGGAGAGGATGTGGAGAAAGGGGATCCCTCCTACATTGTTGGTGGGAATGCAAGTTGGTACAGCCACTCTGGAAAACAGTGTGGAGGTCCCTTAAAAAGTTAAAAATTGAACTACCCCATGACCCAGCCATTGCACTCCTGGATATTTACCCCAAAGATACAGACGTAGTGAAGAGAAGGGCCATATGCACCCCAATGTTCATAGCAGCATTGTCCACAATAGCTAAATCGTGGAAGGAGCCGAGATGCCCTTCAACAGATGACTGGATTAAGAAGCTGTGGTCCATATATACAATGGAATATTACTCAGCTATCAGAAAGAACGAATTCTCAACATTTGCTGCAACATGGACGGCACTGGAGGAGATAATGCTAAGTGAAATAAGTCAAGCAGAGAGAAACAATTATCATATGATTCCTCTCATCTATGGAACATAAGAACTAGGAAGATTGGTAGGGGAAGAAAGGGATAAAGAAAGGGGGGTAATCAGAAGGGGGAATGAAGCATGAGAGACTATGGACTCTGAGAAACAAACTGAGGGCTTCAGAGTGGAGGGGGGCGGGGGAATGGGATAGGCTAGTGATGGGTAGTAAGGAGGGCACATATTGCATGGTGCACTGGCTGTTATATGCAACTAATGAATCATCGAACTTTACATCAAAAACCAGGGATGTACTGTATTGTGACTAATATAATATAATAAAAAAATTTAAAAAATGCAGAAGTTAATGAAATAGGAAGAAAACAAGAGATACAATAAAAACCCTTAATTATATTACTTCAGAGTAAAAATTATTAGCTTTTACCAGTTTTTTTTAAACCCCAAAATACAATATCAGAAATGAAAAGGAGGACACCACTAGAGATTCTACATACATAAGTAGTTCTAATACTCTTTTTACACCTTTTATGCCCAAAAATTAACAAAGTACACAAAATGGAAACATTCCTAGAAAAACATAGCAGGGAAATTGACCCAAAAAAGAAACAAAACATCTGAATTGTCATATACAATAAAATATTACTAATTAAGTGAGAACCCTGCATCTGCAACATTGACATCTTGGAATCTCATTAGAAGGGCAATCTCAGGTCTCACACAAGCCTACTGAGTCAGTGTCTGAATTTTAACACAAAATTCATGTAATTCTTATACACATTAATATTTGGAAGCATTGTATTAAATAAAGTGTATACATAATTTTAAACTTTCCCGCGAAGAATACTCTTGCCTAGATAACTTCATCTGTGAATTCTTCAACACAATTAAGAGGGAAATAGCACTAACCCTATACAGACTGCCAGATAACAAGGGAAAAAAAAAAAGAGAGAGAGCATTTTCCAGCTGCTATGTTGTTAATGAGTTCTACAAGGACATCATAAGAAGGGAATTATATAGGCCAATCTCTCCCATGAACAAAGAAGTAAAATCTCAAAAAATAGCAAGTTGAGTTCGGTGATAAATTAAAATTATAGTATATCATGGACACGTTACCATTATTACAGTTTAACATTTGAAAACCAATGTTATTAAACAGAGTAAAAGAATAACAGTGAACTATATAGCCATCTGAAAAGATGTAGAGAAAGCATTGAGTAAAATTCATCAACTGTTCATGATAAAAACTTTTAGCAAAACTGGGGCACCTAGGTGGCTCAGTTGGTTAAGCATTTGCCTTCAGCTCAGGTCATGATCCCAGGGTCCTGGGATCAAGCCCTGCATCAGGCCCTCTGCTCAGTGGGAGCCTGTTTTTCCCTCTCCCTCTACTGTTCCCCCTGCTTGTGCTCTCTCTCTCTCTCTCTCTCTGTCAGATAAATAAATAAAATCTTTAAAAAAAACTTTTAGTGAAATAATAGATGGTAATTACCTTTTTTGATAAAAGTTGTTTACAAATAAAGTACAACAACATCATACTTAATGGTGAAATATTAGAAAACTTCTTCAATGAAATTAGTAATGAAATAAATATGTACTGCCATTATTTCTATTCCACAACATACATGAGGTCCAAGAATGTGCAATATAATCAGAAAAATAAAGGAAATATGTAAGTGTGGGAAAGAGATGAATCTGTCATTGTATTTACATGAGAGGATTGTGTACATAGAAAATTAAAATAATTCTACAGGGGCACCTGGGTGGTTCAGTCATTAAGCGTCTGCCTTCGGCTCAGGGCGTGATCCCCGCGTTCTGGGATCGAGTTCCGCATCAGGCTCTTCCCACTGGGAGCCTGCTTCTTCCTCTCCCACTCCCCCTGTTTGTGTTCCCTCTCTTGCTGGCTGTCTCTCTCTCCGTCAAATAAATAAACAAAATCTTAAAAAAAACAATTCTAGGGGCGCCTGGGTGGCACAGCGGTTAAGCGTCTGCCTTCGGCTCAGGGCGTGATCCCGGCGTTATGGGATCTAGCCCCACATCGGGCTCCTCTGCTGTGAGCCTGCTTCTTCCTCTCCCACTCTCCCTGTTCCCTCTCTCGCTGGCTGTCTCTATCTCTGTAAAATAAATAAATAAAATCTTTAAAAAAAAAAACAATTCTACAGATTAAATATTAGGATTGATAAGCAAATTCAACATGATTTCTATACACAAGGTCGAAATTCTAAAATGAATTTCACCTCTATATGCTAACTTCCAGTAGTTACAGAAGGAAATTAAAAAATGCATATGCCATTTTTTTATTTTTATTTTTTATAATAATTTTTTATTTTGTTAGTCACCATACAGTACATCCTTAGTTTTTGATGTAATGTTCCATGATTCATTATTTGCGTATAACACCCAGTGCACTATGCAATACTTTGCCCTCCTTAATACCCACCACCGGCGTATCCCAATCCCCTAGCCCCCTCCCCTCTGAAGCCCTCAGTTTGTTTCCCAGAGTCCACAACCTCTCATGGTTCTTTCCCCCTTCTGTTTACCCCCCTACTATCAAATGCTTTGTTAAAAATAAATAAACTGTTTGGAAGATATCCTTATAGAAAACTGTAAAATACTTTGAGAGAAATTAGATGAGGTCTTAATGAATTGAGAAATATCTCATGTTCATAGATTGCAAAAGTCAATAATTTAAAAGATGTTGGTTTTCCTCTGATTGTTCTATAGATTAAAGTCAATTTACTTCAAAATACCAGGATTTTTCCACAGAGATTAACAAGCTGATTCCAAAATGTGTATAGAAATTTAAGAGACCAAGAATAGCTAAGTTAATGTTGAAAAGGAAGTTGGTGAACCTAAACTACTGGATGTCAATTCTTATAAATCTACATTAAGACAATGTCATATTGGCAAAAAAACAGCACTTGGAACAAAGAAAATGAATAGAAGGTATTGAAACACCTGACACTTAAATGGATACTTGATTTAACATCAAAGGACACTGAAGAGTAATAGGGTGAGAATGGTCTCTTGATTTCTACTTCTCATCATAATCAAAAATAAGTGCTAGATGGATTGCAAATCTAAATATCAAGGGTAAACTATTATGGTAGTTAAACATCTCTTAAACAACACACAAAAAGCACTAACTACAGAAGAAAGGATTGATAATTTGGACTCCTGTTGATAAAAATAACTTGTTTTCATAAAAGATATCATTGAGAGAATAAAAATATTGGCTACAAAATGTGAGGTGTTATTTGCAATAGATATAACCAAGAAAAGATTTAAAACTAGAATTTACAAGAAACTCTTATAAGTCACTAAGAAACAGACAAGTTAATGAGAAAATGGGAAAAGTCCTGGACAGGTACTTCAGAAAATAATATATTGAAATAGCCCAAAAATGTATAGAAAGATCTTCAACCTTACTCATCATCAGGGAAAAAGCGAATCAAAACCATGTAGATGCCATCAGGCACACACAAGAAAGGCTAAAATTACAAAGACTGAAAATAACAACTGTTATGGAGGATGAGAAACAATTCATTCTCATACACTGTTTAAAGAAGTACAGTTTGTTATAATCACATAGAAAAAATAGTTTCAAAAGTATCTATTAAAGGTGAATATACACATATTATATGAAACAGCAATTCATTCCTAGGAATATACCCAGCAGATACAATGTATGCTTATGTATATGGATGTACACTAAACTTTATGTTCCTAGCATGATAACTCATTAAAGCCCCAAACTAGAATAAACCAATGTACCTCAAATACTAACATGGAGAGATAAATTGTGGTATATTCCTACAGTAGAATACTAGATAGCAATGTAAAGGAGCAACTTCTAAATCCTAAGCAAAAATTGTTGAATGGAAGAAACTAGACACAGATTAACATATGCTGTATTATTTCAGTTATATAAAGTGCAAAACATCTCTTTGGTTAGGTTTGTTCCAAGGTATCTCATTGTTTTTGGTGCAGTTGTAAATAGGATTGATTCCTTAATTTCTATTTCTGCTGCTTCATTATTGGTGTATAGAAATGCAATCTATTGGGGCGCGTGGGTGGCACAGCAGTTAAGCATCTGCCTTCGGCTCAGGGCGTGATCCCGGCGTTCTGGGATCGAGCCCCACATCAGGCTCCTCCGCTGGGAGCCTGCTTCTTCCTCTCCCACTCCCCCTGCTTGTGTTCCCTTTCTCGCTGGCTGTCTCTATCTCTGTCGAATAAATAAATAAAAATCTTTAAAAAAAAATGCAATCGATTTCTGTAAATTGTGAAAGAAACAACCAACAAAACTCAAAGGCAGCCTACTGAGTGGGAGAAGTTATTTGCAAATGACATATCTGATAAAGTGTTAGCATCCAAAATATATTTAAAAAGTATAAAAATCAACACCCCAAAAACAAATAATCCAATTAAAAATGGGCAGAAGACATGAATAATCATTTTTCCAAAGAAGATGTAGAGATGGCCAACAGACACATGAAAAGATGCTCAACATCACTGATCATCAGGAAAATCAAAACTACAGTGAGATATCACCTCACCTCACACCGTCTGAATGACTAAAATCAACAATACAAGAAACAACAGGTGTTTGTGAGGTCGTGGAGAAAGGGCAACCCTCTTACACTGTTGGTGAGAATGCAAACTTGTGCAGCCACTCTGGAAAACAGTGTGGAGGTTCCTCAAAAAGTTAAAAATAGAACTACCCTACAATCCAGCAATTGCACTAAGTATTTACCCAAAGAATACCAAAATACCAACTCAAAGGGTTACATGCACCTCAATATTTATAGCAGCATTATCTATAATAGCCAAGATATGGAAGCAGCTCGTGTCCATCAATTGATGAATGGATAAAGATGTGGTGTATATATGTATATATACATATATACATAATGAAATATTACTCAAGCATTAAAACAAATGAAATATTGCCATTTGCAAACACATGGATCAAGCTAGAGAGTACTGTTATAAGGGAAGTAAGTCCGAGAAAGACAAATACTACATAATTTCACCCACATGTGGAATTTAAGAAACAAAACAAATGAAAAAAAGGACAAAAAAAGAGAGGCAAACCATAAAATAGACTCTTAACTATAGAGAACAAACTGATGGTTACCAGATGGGAGGTTGTTGGGGGCATGGGTGGAATGGGTGATGGGGATTAGGGAGTGCATTTTTCCTGATGAGCACGGGGTGTTGTATGGAAGTGTTGAATCACTATATTGTACACCTGAAACTAATATTATGCTGTATGTTAGCTATGCTGGAATTCAAATTTTTAAAAAGTAAAGCAAAAAAAAAAAAAAGTGCAGAACAACAAATCTAACCCATGGTATTAAAAGTAAGAATATGAACATAAGAACTAGGAAGATCGGTAGGGGAAGAAAGGGATAAAGAAAGGGAGGTAATCAGAAGGGGGAATGAAGCATGAGAGACTATGGACTCTGAGAAACAAACTGAGGGCTTCAGAGGGTAGAGGGGTGGGGGAATGGGATAGACTGGTGATGGGTAGTAAGGAGGGCACATATTGCATGGTGCAGTGGGTGTTATACACAACTAATGAATCATCGAACTTTTCATCGGAAACCAGGGAAGTACTGTATGGTGACTAACATAATATAATAAAAAAAATCATTAAAAAGTAAAAATAAATAAAAGTCAGAATATGGGTTACATTTGGGAAAGTGAGGGTGGTAGAGACTGGAAAGGACACAAGAAGGGTTTCTCTAGTCCGTATTATTTTCCATTTCTTGATCTGGGTGGTGGTTTTATGTCTGTTCTAATTTGGGATTATTTCATTCTTCAGTACAATTAGGATTTGTGTAATTGTCTTCGTGTAGTCTGTATTTTGATAAAACTCTTAGTTTGTGTGTTCTTCACAATACTCCATGTCTCCTTTTAAATGTAACCAATCCTTATATTATCCCTATGAAGGACACCCTTATTAGGAGGTTCATTTCATGCTAGTTTGCCACAGTACATGAAATCCCAGTATCAGTGTTTATTTTCTAGGTTAAGACATTATCTCCTCAGTAACTCATGGGTGGGTACATGTCATTTGGGACACTGGTCCCTGATTTTACCTATATTTCATGATATGCAACTTAGAAAATGTACTTAAATATTATTTTGTGACCTTGATTAATTAATTTGAGTATAGTTGACACATGATGTTAATTTCAGGTATGCAGCATCATGATTCAACAACTTTATACATTATGATATGCTCACTACAAGACTAGCTACAATTGGTCAGCATGCAACGCTACTGCAATAGCACTAACTCTATTCCATATACTGTTTCTTTAATTACCATGACTTATTCGTTTTATAACTAGAAGCCTGTATCTCCCACTCCCCTTCACCCCTTTTGCCCATCCTCCAACCCCTCCTTTCTGGCAACCATCACTTTGTTCCCTGTATTTATAAATCTGATTCTGCTGTTGTTTTATTCATTTGTTTTGTGTTTTAGAGTCCATGTATGAGTGAATCATATAGTATTTCTCTCAGTCTGAGTTATTTCACTTAGCATAATTCCCTCGAGGTCCATCTATGTTGTCTCAAAGGTCACGGTCTCATCCTTTTTTATGACTGAGCAATATTTCATTGTATACATATTCTACTTTTTACCCGTTCATCTATTTATCTACACTTGGGCTGCTTCCATACTGTAGTTATTGCAAATACTGCTGCAATAAATGTTGGGGGGTGCATATATCTTCTTAAATTAGTGTTTTCATTTTCTTCGGATAAATACCCAATAATGGAATTTTTTAATCATATGGTATTTCTATTTTTAAAAAAGATTTATGTGTGTGTGTGAGAGAGAGAGAGAGAGAGAGCGAGAGCACATGTGGGAGGGGCAGAGGGGAAAAGAGAGGAGAGAAAGACTCTCAAGCAGATCCCCACTGAGCACATACCCCAATGCAGGGCTCAGTTCCACAACCATGAGACCATGACCTGAGCTGAAATCAAGAGTCAGATGTTGCAGTCTTGGAATATAGGTGAGGTTCAATGGAGTGGAGTCCGGAGCCTATGACCAAGAAAGAATTCTTGAGACATTTTTGGTGCAAAATGGTGGTTTGTTAAAGCACGGGGACAGGACCCATGGGCAGAAGGAGCTGCTGTGCCTGGATTGTGAGGGGTGGCTGATTATATACTATGGGGTTGGGGGAGGTAAGGAAAAAAGGGACGTTTGGAGAAAGAACTTTCATATGTTAAAGAAGACTCACAGGATATTGGAGGCTTTGCCATTGTCAGGTTAAGGTTGTTTACCCTTCTAGTAAGGCATTAACAGTAAGATAGTTGGGAGCTTCCTGGAGGAACATTACACTCTGCCCACTTCAAGTATCTATCTATGGGCTGCAGGTTATAAGGACATTTAATTGTATTTAAATTCCCTTCTGGAAGCTATTGCTAAATGTAAACTGAGGGAGACTCAGGTCTTGCAGGATTGTGATCTCTATTAGTTAACTATATAGTTAACTATAAAGTTAACTCCTTAGCTTTAGGGCAGCCAGGAGTGCCTGAGGAATGTCACATATATCCCATCTGGGGGAAGGGGTTGTGGGATGTCAGCTTCTGCTTTGTCTTCAGCTTGCCTTCTGTTCCCTCATCAAGACACTTAACTGACTGAGCCACTCAGGAGCCCCCCAGTATTTCTATTTTTAATTTTTTGAGGAAACTCCATAGTTTTCCTCAGTGACTGTACCAATTTACATTCCTACCACCATTGTATAAGGGTTCCTTTTTCTCCACATCCTCACCAACACTTCTTATTTCTTGTCTTTTTGATTTTAACCATTCTAACACATGTAAGGTAGTATGATATTGTGGTTCTGATTTGCATTTTCTTGATGATTAGTGATGTTGAGCATCTTTTCATGTGTCTGTTGGACATCTGTATGTTTTCTTTGAAAAAAATGTTCAGGTCCTCTGCCTGTGTTTTAATCTGATTATTTGGGGTTTTTTGGTGTGGAGTTGTATACATTTTTATATATTTTAGATATTAACTCCTTATCAGACATATTTACAAACAACTTCTCTCATTCAGTAGGTTCCTTTTTGGTTTTGTTGATGATTTCCTTCAATGTGTAAAACCTTTTTTTATTTTGATGTGGTCCCAATAGCTTGTTTTTGCTTTTGTTTCCCTTGATTTAGGAGACGAATCTATAAAAATGTTGCTATGGCTGATGTCAGAGAAATAATTGCCTGTGTTCTCTTCTAAGATTTTTATGGTTTCTGATCTTATATTTATTTATTTAATTAAAAAAATTTTATTATGGTCCGTTAGCCCACATATAGTACATCCTTAGTTTTTGATGTAGTGTTCCATGATTCATTAGTTGCATATAACACCCAGCGCTCATCACAATAAATGCCCTCCTTAATACCCATCACCCAGCTGGTCTTACATTTAGATCTTTAAACTATTTTGAGTTTATTTTTTTGTATAGTGTTCAAAGTGGTCCAGCTTAATTCTTTTGCATGTAGCTGTTTAGTTTTCCCAGAAGCAGTTATTGAAGAGACTGTCTTTTCCCCATTCTATATTCTTGCCTTCTTTGTCATAGATTAATTGATAATTTAAGTGTAAGTTTATTTCTGGGCTTCTATTCTGTTTCATTGATCTATGTGTCTGGTTTTGTTACACTACCATACTGTCTTTTTTTTTTCCTTTGGTGCAAAATGGTGGTCTTTTTAAAGCACAGGGATAGGACCCATGGGCAGAAAGAGCTGCTGCACTGGGGTCTTGAGGAGTCCCTGATTATATAGTCCAGAGTTGGAGGAAGTAAGGAAAAGGGAGGTTTCAAAAGGATTTTCATATGTTAAAGAAGACCCTCAGGATACTGAAGGCCTGGCTATTATCACGCTAAGGTTGTTTTTCCCTCTGGCAAGGCTTTAACATTAAGATAGTTGGGAGAATCCTGGAAGAATGTCACACATGTCCCGCCCAGGAGTCAGGGGTGGGGGGAGGTTGCAGGGTGTCAGCTTATGCTTTGTCTTCAGCTAGCCTTCTGTTCCCTCATCATTTCCCTCCTGAACAATTTTGACCCTTCAATCTTTAAGGTTGTTGAAGGTGGAAGGTCCCATTTTCTATAACGTCTTCCTGCTGAATAGGGGCATAGAGATGTCCCTACCTATGGGTCAATATTGATCAGTTGGGGAATACATAGGGGAGTTATAAGAAGGGAAGCAGCTGAATCCAGCACTATCAATATATATGAACATCCTTAAGTAGAAAGGATCATCTGTCATGTGAAGTCATTGTAGGGCTGGAGTCTCTGCACCAAGCTGAGAGATATGAGAAAGAGAATGCATTAAGATTAGTAATTACCATACTGTTTTGATTGCTGGGTTTTTGTAGTATATCTTGAAATCTGGAATTTGATACCTCCAGCTTTGTTCTTCTTTCTCACATTTGCTTTGGTTATTTGTGTCTTTCGTGGTTCCATAGAAATTTTGGTAGTATCTATTCTACTTTTGTGAAAAATGCTGTTGGTATCCTGACAGGGATTGCATTGAATCTATAGGTTGCTTTGGGTAATATAGACACTTTAACAATATTATTCCAGTCCATGAGCACAGAATATTTTTCAATTCGTCAATGTAGTCTTCAATCTGTCATCAGTGTGTTATAGTTTTCTGAGCACAGGTCTTTCACCTCTTTGGTTAAGTTTACTCCAAGGTATTTTATTCTCTTGGTGCAATTGTAAATAGTGTTGTTGTTGTTATTTTATTAATTTTTCTTTCTGCTATTCATTATTAGTGTATAGAAACACTACTGATTTCTGGGTATTATTTTTGTGTCCTGCAACTTTACTGAATTCATTTATTACTTCTAGTAATTTTTTGGTGGAGTCTTTAGGATTTTCTATGTATAGTATCATGTTATCTGCAGGAAGTGATGGTGTAACTGCTTTACCAACATGGATGCTTCCTATTTCTTCTTTTTTTTTTGGTCTGATTGCTATGGCTAGACTTCTAGTACTGTGTTGGGTGAAAGAGACAAGAGTGGACATCCTTGTTGTGTTCCTGATATTAGAGAAAAAGCTCTCTGTTTTTCACTATTTAGTATGATGTCATCTGCAGGTTTTTCATAGATGGCCTTTATTATGTTGATGTATATTTTCTCTAAACCAATTTTATTAAGAGTTTTTATCATAAACAGATGTTGAATTTGTCAAATGCTTTTTCTCCAACTATTAAGACGATCATATGATTTTTACCCTTCCTTTTGTTAATGTGGTCTATCATGTTGATTTGTGAATATTGAACTATTCTTGCAGCCCTGGAATAAGTCCCACTTGATTATGGTGAATGATCCTTTTAATGTATTGTTGTATGGGGTTTACTAATATTTTGTTGAAGATTTTTGGATTTATGTTCATCAGAGATATTGACCTGTAGAGTCTGCCTTCCTTCCTTCCTTCCTTCCTTCCTTCCTTCCTTCCTTCCTTCCTTCTTCTTTGTCTTGTTTTGGTATAAGTGTAGTGCTGGTATCATAGAATGTATTTGGAAGATTTCCTTCTATTTTTTGGCATAGTTTGAGAAGAATAGGTATTAACTCTTCTTTAAATGTTTGATAGAATTCACTTGTGAATATATGTGGTCCTGGTCTTTAATTTTTTGGTAGTTTTTTTGATTACTGATTCGATTTCATTAGTAGTAATTGGTCTGCTCAGATTTTCTATTTCTTTCTGATTCAGTTTTGGAAGATTATATTTTAGGAATTCATTCATTTTTTTTCAAGGTTGACCAGTTTGTTGGAATGTAATTTTTTTGTAGTAGTCTGTTATAATCCCTTGTATTTCTGTGGTGTTGGTTGTTATTCTATCACTCTTTCACTCCTGATTTTATTTTATTTTAACACTTTATTTTATTATTTATTAATTTATTATTTTATATTTTATTATTTAATTTATTTAGGGGGATGATTTCTTTTGATTTATTTAACTTTGTTTCATGGTTTTTGTTTTTTATTTTTTATTTTTTTAATTTATTATTTATTTTTTTATTATGTTCAGTTACCCACCATAGAGTACATCATTAATTTTTGACGTAGTGTCCAATGATTCAATAGTTGCATAAAACACCCAGTGCCCATCACAACATGTGCCCTTCTTAATATCCATCACCTGGCTACCCCCTCCCCCCCCCCCCCCCCCCCCCCCACTGAAACCCTCAGTTTGTTTCCTGGAGTCCATAGTCTTTCATGGTTTGTCTCCCTCTCTGATTCCACCCCCTTCAGTTTTCTCTCCCTTCCCTTATGGCCTTCCATGCTATTCCTTATGTTCCACATATGAGTGAAATCTTATGATAATTGTCTTTCTCTGCTTGACTTATTTCACTTAGCATAATCCCCTCCAGTTCCATTCATTTTGATGCAAATGGTGGATATTCATTCTTTCTGATGGCTTAATTTATTTATTTTATTTGGGTTCTCTCTCTTTTCTTCTGATGAGTTTGGCTAAAGGTTTGTCATTTTGGTTTATCGTTTCAAAGAACCAGCGCTTGGTTACATCGATCTTTTCAACTGTTTTTTGTTTATTCATTTGTTTCTATTTCATTTGTTTCTGCTCTGATCTTTATTATTTCCCTTCTTCTACTAACCTTGGGCTTTGTTCTTTTTTTGCCTAGTTCCGTCAGGTATAAGGTTAGATTGTTTATTTGAGCTTTTTCTTGTTTCTTGAGGTAGGCCTGTATCATTAAAACTTTCTCTCAGAAATTCTTTCACCGTGTTTCAAAGATTTTGGACCATTGTGTTTTCATTTCCACTTGTGTCTCCGTGTTTTTTGATTTCCGCTTTGATTTTTTTGCTAACCCATAGGTTATTTAGTAACATGTTGTTTAACCTCCATGTGTTTGTGTGTTTTCCAGATTTTTTCTTGTGATTCATTTCTAGTTTCATTCTATTGTTGTTGGGAAAGATGCATGATGTCATTTCAATCTTATAAAAGTTATTGAAACTTGCTTTGCAGCCTAATGTGTGTTTATCCTAGAGAGTATTCCATGTGCACTTGAAAGGAATGTGTGTTCCGCAGTTTTTTGATAGAATCTTCTGTATGTAGCTGTTAGGTCCATCTGGTCTAATGTGTCATTCAAAGATAATGTTTGCTTATTGATTTTGTGCTTGAATTATCTGTCAATGTAAGTGGGTGTTAAAAACATTAGGACATTTTTACCACCCCTCAAAATACCACATCTTCATTATCAGTCATTTCCCATCTCGCCTACGACCATTATCACCATGGCCACCCCAGCTGTAGGTAACCTCTAAACTACATGGTGTCTCTATAGATTTTTCTGTTGTGCACATTTCACATAAATGAAATCACATAATACATGATCTTTTGTGACTGCTATTTTAACTTGGGATGTTTTCAAAGTTCGTTCATGTTATATCATGCATTAATACTTCATTCATATTTACTGATAAATAATATTCCATTGTACAAAAAACTACATTTTGTTTATCCATTCATCAGTTGATAGACACATGAGTTGGTTTATGGATAATGCTGCTGTGAGCTTTCGTACATGTACAAGTTTGTGTGGGCATATGATTTTATTTATCTTAGGTATACACCTAAGAGAGGAGTTGCTGGGTCAAATGCTAACTCTATGTTTAACTTTTTGAAAAAGTTTTACGTTGTTTTCTAATGTGTCTGCATCATTTTACCTTCCTACCAGCAGTGTCTGCAGGTTTCAATTTCTCCATATCCTGGCCAGCACTTCTTATTATGATATTTTGATTATAGCCTTCATTGTTATGTGTTATGAAGTCTTATGTCATTGTGATTTTGATTTACATTTCCCTGTTGGTTAATAATAATGACACTTTTAGCCAATTTTATGTCATCCTTAGAGAAATGTTTGATCACAGTCATTTTGTAATTGGTTTGTCCTTTCATTATTGAGTTGTAAGAATCCTTTATATATTCTGGATGCAAGTCCTTTATCAGATGTAAGATTTGCAAAACTTTTCTGCCATTCTATGGGTTTTCTTTTCACTCTTTATGGTGTTCTTTGAGCACGAAAATTTTTAATTTTGATGAAGTCCAATTTCTTTGCTTTTTTCCTTTGCTACTCATGTTTTTGGTTTGCATTTTTGTTTTTTCATATTTTATATTATTATTTATGTTTTATTATGTTCAATTAGCCAACATACAGTACATGATTAGTTTTTGATATAGTGTTTAATGATTCATTAGTAGTGTATACCACCCAGCACTTACCACAACACATGCCCTCCTTAATACCCATCACCTGGTTACCCAATCCCCATCACCCAGTTACCCAATCCCCCTACCCCCTCCCTTCTGTAAACCTCAGTTTATTTCCCAGAGTCCAGAGTCTCTCATGGTTTGTCTCCCTCTCTGATTTCTTCCCATTCAGTTTTTATGTACAATGGAATATTACTCAGCCATCAGAAAGGATGAATACCTACCATTTGCATTGACATGGATGGATCTGGTGGGGATTATGCTAAGTGAAATAAGTCAAGCAGAGAAAGGCAATTATCATATAGTTTCACTCATATGTGGAACATAAGGAATAGTGCAGAGGACCATAGGGAAAGGGAGAGAAAACTGAATGGTTTTTCATATTTTAAAAACTATTTCCTAACCCAATATCATGAACATTTATGCCTATATTTTCTACTAACAATTTTATAATTGTAGCTCTTATATTTAAATTTATAATAAATTATATGTTAATTTTTGTATGGCTTGAGATATAAGTCCAAATTCATTCATTTGCATGTGGATACCAGTTGTCCTAACACCATTTGTTGAGAAGATTATTATTTCTATATTTAATTGTCTTGGTAATCTTCTAGAAAATCAATTGACCATAAATGTAACAGTGTACTTATAAACTCTCAATTTTGGTCTGTTGACCCATATGTATACCTGTGTGCCAGCACCACACTTAGCTTGACTGTTGTGTCACTGTAGTAAATTAAAAAATTAGTTAAGTATGAGTCCACCAACTTTGTTCATTTTAAAGATGGTATCAATTATTCTATATTTGCATTTCCATATGAATTTTGTGATTATCTCATCAATTTCTACAAAAAAGAAAGAGAAATAGCTAGGATTTTGATAGAGATTTTAGGGAATCTGTAGACCAATTTCAATAGTAATGTCATTTTAACAATTAAGCCTTTCAGTCCATAGGCAGGAGATAATTTTCCATTTATTTAAATCTTATATAATTTCTTTAACAATTATTATAGATTTTGGTGTACATGTCTTACACTTTTGTTATGCTTATTTTTAAGTATTTTATTATATTTTTATTCTTTTTGATATTATATTAAATAGAATTGTTTTCTTAATTTTATTTTCAGATTGTTCATTACTGGTGTATAAAATTACAATTGATTTTAAAATTTTTTTACTTACTCATTATTATTATTTTATTATGTTCAATTAGCAAACATATAGTACATCGTTAGTTTTTGATGTAGTGTTCCATGATTCATTAATTGAATATAACACCCAGAGCTCATCACAACATGTGCCCTCCTTAATACCCATCACCAGGTTACCCCACCCCCCCACCTCCCTTCCTTCTGTAACCCTCAGTTTATTTCCCAGAGTCCAGAGTCTCTCATGGTTTGTCTCCCTCTCTGATTTCTTCCCACTCAGTTTTCCCTCCCTTCCCCTGTGGTCCACCACGCTATTCCTTATGTTTCACATATGAGTGAAACCATGTGATAATTGTCTTTTTCCGCTTGACTTATTTCACTTAGCATAATCCCCTCCAGTTCCATCCATTTGGATGGAAATGGTAGGTATTCATCCTTTCTGATGGCTGAGTAATATTCCATTGTATATACATGAACCATATTTTCTTTATCCATTCATCTGTTCAAGGACATCTCAGCTCCTGCCACATTTTTATCTCATTTTCATCTTCTTTAAATCTTAGAAAATAATTTGTTGAGACCTGCTCCTGATGAGGACTCTGCACTGTCTGGAAAGTGTTCACACCTTATCCTGCCCTTCTACTCCTAATTTCCCTTTTTCATAACCATTCATTTTTTCTCACTTAAACCCCAGTTTAAAAAATTGAACTCAGTCAGGAATATCACAAGAAACCAGTTTCTTCTAAGTATCAATTTGTTATTGTAATCCATACAGAGGTTAGAATAAAATCTCACTTTTCAAAACCCAGCACATAGGGTAAATAATGATTAAATGCTAAACAATCCTGGAATCTGTCAGGTAGAAAAAAGGTAGTGATAAATTATCAAAGCAAAAGGGCGAGCTAAGTTAAAGAGGTTTAGTAATAGCCACTTCAAAAATAATGGAACCATGTTTTGGGCTATACAAATAAGCACAATCCACAAAGAGCTTAGAAGAGGAAATTCTAAGTCTATGAAACAAGAGTTTAAGAAGTGAATAAAGCTGGGGCGCCTGGGTGGCACAGCGGTTAAGCGTCTGCCTTCGGCTCAGGGCGTGATCCCGGCGTTATGGGATCGAGCCCCACATCAGGCTCCTCTGCTATGAGCCTGCTTCTTCCTCTCCCACTCCCCCTGCTTGTGTTCCCTCTCTCACTGGCTGTCTCTATCTCCTGTCGAAAAAAAAAAAAAAATCTTTAAAAAAAAAAAAAAAAAAAAAAAAAAGAAGTGAATAAAGCTCATCAAAGCCACACTACTTGATCAATCAATCTTGACCTTGAAGGAGAACAATTAAGAGAGCTTGACTGAAAATGTTATTTTATGTGATTTCCAGAAAGATGGATCTGTAATTAAAAGACCGCAACCTTCCTCAGCATCTCTGTTTAGCAAGAAAGATAAAAAATAGAGTAATATTTGGATCAGTCAGTCATCTGCGAAGAGCAAAGCCTTCCTCACAGAAAAAGTCAGGACTTTTACAATTGTCCTCAACCCATAAAGTGCGAATTATCATGTAGGAAGCTAATACAGTCCACTTCCTAGCTCTTGCCTCAGAGGTTCTGATTCACTATCATTGGTTTTCAACCCTAACTGCATATTAAAATTACCTGAGGAGCTTTTAAAACGTACTGACACCCATCCTCAGTCCTGGGTGTTTAAGGTTTAATTGAGATTATGAATGGAGCCTGGCTATTGTTATTTTCCAAAAGCTCCCTGAATAATTATAATGTGCAGCCAGGGATGGGAACCAGGCTCTTAGATGAGTATAAATCTACTTTTAGAGTAACATTCTCTAAGTGAAACTGATGCTTTTAACATACTTTGTATATTGCTAGGTGAATTTGTATACTCAACATATCACAAACCTGCTATTCTAAGTAGTACATTTATGAGGTGCTATGTGGTTTATGACTTCCAAACAAGCCTTTACTATTCATTATAACTCAGTTGTCATAATTATGAAAAGCAGCATAGATGATCCAAATCAGTCATCAATACAGAAATATTTTAATTTTAGGAGTCATGCTTTCTATCTCACATTATTATATAATTTATATAACATACTTGGAAGTACAAATAACAATACAGACCAAAAACTTATTTTAAGATTAACAGTGGAATTTGTATTGTAGAAGAGCACAGTTGTTTGTGGCCTCTTAATGTTAGGTAATGGAAAAATGCCTAGTGACATAATACCTGCTTTGTGGGTGGAAGTAAATACGTACTCATGGACAAGAAAACATACCTGCAAATTTCAAGATGTGTTATAAAGAAGTAACTTTAATTGCATATAGTTAATTTTACAAACTACCATGGCAGCAGAAAGGTTAAAGAAAGAAGATTTTATCTCATAACATAGATTATATAGTATAATTGTCTCCTTTGTGCCAGATTCTTCCTTGCTTTTCTGACTATACATATTTTGCCTCAGGGATTCTTTTTCACTCCTCATAGAGGGCTTAAATTTCCTCCGAAATTACAGGCTTACAAAAAAGAAACAAAATTAAATCCATTAATTAGTTAATGTTCATTAAAGGCTAAAATTTGTCTTGACAAACATCTAGTTTTTTGGAGGGTTCCATCTGATATTGGGGCAGAATTTGGCTTTCTTTTATTTCCGCTGTATGTTCTTACACTTGGACACATGAGAAATATTCCATAGTGATGCAATCAGAATTTGTGACTGCGAGATCTCTGGCATGAGTGTTTGGTACTATTTACATTTTGGTTTTAGGACTCACATGTTTGTCTTTACACTTTTATCTTTCCAATTCTACGGTATTGACAATCAGCTTTCAACCTGGAAAAATATCAGAATATTATATCAGGCTCAACATCTATAGTTTAGCTTGCTGACACACTTCTGCTAAGCCATAGAAGATGAATGACTGTAGACCCTGCTCATGTTAGTTTCTCTGTACGACCCATCCTATGCCTGGGGAACATGATTTATATTTGCTTTTATCAGTGTCAGAAATCTCTTTACTTTACTCTCATTTAGTAAACTGTATATTTCAATGAAGCCAGTGCTAATATCTGAAGACCAGTTCCAGTTTTTAGTGAAGCAATAGTCATCATAATATCATTATCACTACCATTCCCCCCTTCAATTCTCACATTCAATTTGTTGCTTTATTTTTTAAAACTTCAATTTCTGTGTTGCCCTATATATTTCCTATTGCAATGCCATGCATCATCTAGTAGCATAAGTGTTAATACAAAAAATGCTGGAGTGGGAATTCTAATTCAAATCTACATGCCACTAAATTCTGCTTCAAGAGAAAGTTACTATAAAAATCATTTAATATATATCATTTGCATAATACCTATAGAACTGTACAGCCCTAAGTTTCAGAAATGTTGAGTAACAAAATGTAAGGTTGAAAAGAGCTGTAAACTTTTTCCTGAAATACAGAAAACTAACATATTTTACAGTAATTTACACTAATGCTATTTTTTAAAGATTTATTTATCTGAGAGAGAGTTGGGGAGGGGTAGAGGGAGAGGGAGAACCTCAAGCAGACCCCACGCTGAGCATGGAGCGCAACACAGGGCTGGATCTCATAACCCTGAGATCATGACCTGAGCTGAAATCAAGAGTGAGGTGCTTAACCAACTGAGCCACCAGGTGCCTCCAGTAATTCTCTTTTAATTAGTAAATGCCTTTTAAAATACGGAAGAGACTGCTTTCCCAGAAGAATGAAAGTTGCTTGTTTGATCATGACATATATGCAGTATGTAGAAGAAATACCTTTTTCCAGGTATCAGGGATTTTTGTTTGTTTTTGTTTGTTTTTACAGTTTATTCCATCACCAAAGCCTACCAAAGGGAAAATCAATGCTTGTCATGACTAACTTAGCATAGAGAATTGTTTGAAATAATGTTTTAAGGAGAATCACATTTTGAGTAACGACTTCAGTGAATTGGTTTATTAAATATCAAAGTAGTTAAGAGAGCAGCTTGAACAGACATATGAGTGCAATAAATTCAGTGAATTCAATCTCACTAACAATGTGTGTAAACAGTATTTAAAGCAGATATACTTTTACCACAAATGATATGCCTGTTTTCATGATTATGGTCTCAAATGTGAAGTATTAACAGTGATGTCCTAAGGCAATGATTCTCATCATCATCACCTGGAAACTTGTTAGAAATGCAAGTTATCTGGCCTTGCCAGAGACAAAATGAATTAAAAACTCTGATGATAGGGACCAGAAACCCTCCAGATGATTCTAATGTAGACTAAAGTTTGAGAATCACTGTGTTAAAAGCTTTTTTTTTCACCGAATATAATATTGATTGACAGAAAGTTTTAAATAAGTAGTATAGTCAGTTTAAAATGGTAACAGTCAAGATTCCTTTATTCATTCTCTAAAGCTAGTTTGACACAAGACTTATATTTATTAACTCATTTGTTGGTAAATTCTCTACTCTATATTGAAAAACACATATTTTTGCTCAATTAAATAACATATAGTCAATAACAAAATTTGGATCTTGTTTATTCAATGTAAAACAGAAGTTATTAAATGATATATTACTTCATCTAACAGTATCAGAAAATCGGTTTAATAAAATCATAATATGCCATGCACTGTGCTAATTATAAATACTATCTGTGTTTTATTCTAATTTTCACAGTAACCCTGCAAAGCTGGAATTAATATTCTTCTTCAATAGATTATTAATTTGGAGTTCAAGCACTATTACATAGCCACCAGATTTCTCTGATTCCAGTGCTTTTGCTCAGAGGATTATTTTCCAGATTCTAGCAGCTCAGGCTTTGAATATTAACACATTTGAAATGATGTAGACATACTGGCCATCATATAGTTTATGGAAACTTGCTTTTAAACAGGCCAGCTGGAAATGCCCCACCTAAAGGAATAATCCCTCCTTTCCTTCTTAAATTTTTTTCATTAAAATAAAATTCACATAACATAAAATCAACCATTTAAAAAGTGTATAATTCAGTCATTTAGTATACTCACAATGTTGTGCACACATCACTTCTATCTAATCCCAAATGTTTTCATCACTCCAAAAATAAACCCCATACCCATTAAGCAGTCACTTCTACCTT
This sequence comes from Ailuropoda melanoleuca, assembly GCF_002007445.2. NCBI lineage: Eukaryota > Metazoa > Chordata > Mammalia > Carnivora > Ursidae > Ailuropoda > Ailuropoda melanoleuca. The sequence continues at coordinate 62,070,162 of NC_048238.1, forward strand.
TTCCCCTCTCCCCAGCCCATAGCAACCACTAATCTGTTTTCTGTCTCCATTCACTTTCCTATTCTGGATATTTCATATTTATCTATTCATATAGTATTTGAACTCTTGTGTCTCGTTCTTTCACTTAGCATAATATTTTTGAGGCTTATTTATGTAGAATGTATCAGTATTTCTTTCCCTTTTATGGCTAAATAATATTCCACTGTGCAGATATGCTGCATTTTGTTAATCAGTTCCTTTGTTTATGGACATTTGATTTGTCTCCACATTTGGCCATTGTGATTAGTGCTGCTATGAAAGTTTGTGTACAACGTTTTGTTTGAATATGTTTTCAATACTTTGGTATATATACATAGAAGCAGAATTGTGGGTCATATGGGAATACATATTTAAATTTTTGAGTAATTGACGAACTGTTTTCCACAGTGGCTGTACCATCTTTTTCTCTTTCCACTTTTTATTAATAGACTACTTCTTAGAGCTGTGTTAGGTTTACAGAAAAATCTAACAGAAAGTAAACAGAAGTTCCATATGCCCTCTCCCCTCCAAAATTGTTGTGGTACATTTGTTAGAATTGATGAATCAATATAGAAAACATTATTAACTTAAATCCATATTTTATATTAAGCTTCACTCTTTTTGTAATATATTTCTATGGGTTTTGCCATATGCCTGATGTCACGTATCTACCATCACAAATTTATATAGAAGAATTTCATCTCCTCAAAATCAACTGTGCTATACCTATTCATCATTCCCTCCTATACACTTCCCCTCTTAGCCCCTAACAAAGGCTAAATATTACACTTTCTCTATTCTACCTTTTCCAGAATATCATGTTTGGAATCATACTGTATCTACCTTCTCAGCCAGGCTTCTTTTACTTAGCAATATGCATTTAAGGTTTCTCCATGTCTATTTGGGGCTTGGTAGATCAATCTTTTTTACTATTGTATAATATTCCATTGTGTATATACACCCAAGTTGTTTATCCATTCATCTACTGAATGACATTTTTCTCACTTCCGATTTTTGAAAATTATGAATAAAGCTGCTATAAACATCTGTATACCAGTTAGAGAGCACAAGCAGGCAGAGTGGTAGGCAGAGGGAGAGGGAGAAGCAGGCTCCCCACTGAGCAGAGAGCCCAATGCTGGGCTCAATCCCATAACTCTGGGATCATGACCTGAGTTGGAGACAGACGCTTAACTGACTAAGCCACCCAAGTGCCCCTATTTTTATTTATTGTTTTATTGTTTTCATTATGTTCAATTAGCCAACATATAATACATCATTAGTTTTTGATGTTTACAAGTTTTTGTGTGGATATAAGTGCTCAACTAATTTGAATAAATACCATAGTGTGTGATTACTAGATCATATGATAAGAGTATGTTTAGGTTTTTTTTTTATTATTTTAGAAACTTCCAAACCATCTTCTTTGTTTTTTATTATGTTCAATTAGCCAACATAGTACATCATTCATTTTTAATGTAGTGTTCAACAATTCATTAGTTGTGTATAACAATGTTCATAACATCACGTGTCCTCCTTAGTATCCATCACCCGGTTACCCCTTCCCCTGGCCCCCTCCCTTCTGTAACCCGCAGCCTGTTTCCCAGAGTCCAGAGTCTCTCATGGTTTGTTTCCCTCCCTCATTTCTTCCCATTCACTTTTCCCTCCCTTCCCCTATGGTTCTCTGCACTCTTCCTTATGTTCCACATATAAGTGAAACCATGTGATAATTGTCTTTCTCTGATTGACTTATTTCACTTAGCATAATACAAACTATCTTCAAAGTGACACCATTTTTCATCCCCAGCAGCAATGAATGAGAGTCTTTGTCACTCAATATCCTTACCCGCATTTGGCAGTGCCCAGTTATTTGGATTTAAGCCATTCCAATAGTTGTTTAGTGCAGTCTCATTATTTTAATTTGCAATTACCCAATAACATATACTAATATTGAGCATTTTTTCATATTCATATTTGCCATCTCTGTATCTTCTTAGGTGAGATGTTCAGATCTTTTCTCTACTTTTTTTCTTATTCAAATATAATTAACATATAATGCTATATTTGTTTCAGGTATACAACATGTTTATTCAAGAACTGTGTACATAATAACTCAGTGTCCACTGTGATCAATGTAGTCAACATCTGTCACCAGAAAACATTATTACAGTATTATTGAATATATTCTCTATGCTGTAATTTTCATGTCTGTGATTTATTTATTTATAAATGAAAGTTTGTACCTCTCAATCTCTTTTATCTGTTTCATGAATACCCCAGCCCACCTACCATCTGGCAACAGTTTGTTCTCTGTATTTAACACAGTTAAAGAACTTTTCATGTGTCTGTTAGCCAACTGTATGTCTTCTTTGGAAAAATGTCTATTCATGTCTTCTGCCCATTTCTTAATTAGATTATTGGTTTTCTGGGTGTTGAGTTTGAGATATTCCTTATAGATTTTGGATACTAACCCTTTATCAGATATGTCATTTGCAAATGACCTAAGTGTGAAACCTAAAACCATAAAAATCCTAGAAGAAAACATAGATACTTATTTCTTGAACATTAGCTGTAACAACATTTTTCTTGATCTATCTCTGCAGACAAGGGAAACAAGGGAAATTAAAATAAATTTCTGGGGCTATACCAAAATACAAATATTTTCCACAGTGAAGAAAATCATCAACAAAACAAACAAAGAACCTACTGGATGAGAGAAGATGTTTGCAAATGATATATCTGATAGGGTTAATATATAAAATATACATAGAACTTACACAACTCAGGACCAGAAAAGCAATCCAATTAAAAAAATGGGGAGAGGAAAAACAAAAGGGGGGATAGGGCATGTGAAAAGATATTTTTTCAGTAGAGACATACAGATGGTCAACAGACACATGAAAAGATGCTCAACACCACTAATCATCAGGGAAATGGAAATCAAAACCACAATGATATATCATCTTACATCTGATAGAATGGTTAGTGTCAAAGAGACTAGAAATACCAAGTGTTGTTGAGGATGTGGAGAAAAGGAAACCCTTATGCACTGTTGGTGGGAATGTAAATTGGTGCACCCACTCCAGAAAACAGTATAGAGATTCCTCAAAAATTAAAAACAGACATAGCATATGTTCCAGTAATTCCACTACTGGGTGTTTACCCAAAGAAAACAAAAACAGGGGCCCCTGGGTGGCTCAGTTGGTTAAGCATCTAAATCTTGATTTTGACTCAGGTCATGATCTCAGGGTCATGAGATCCAGCCCCGTGTGTGGCTCCACAGTCAGCACAGAGTCTGTTTGAAATATTCTCTCTCTCCCTCTGCCCCTGTCCCTCCTGACACTTCCCACCCAGTCCCTAAATAAATAAATAACACATTTAAAAAACACTATTTTGAAAGGATATATGCATCTCTATGTTTATTGCAGCATTACATGCAATAGCCAACATATGGAAACAGCCTATGTGTTCACTGATAAATGAACAGATAAGAGGTAGTGTGTGTGTGTGTGTGTGTGTGTGCATGTGTATACACAATGGAATATTACTCAGCCATAAAAAAGAATGAGATCTTGCTATTTGTGATAATGTGGATGGTTCTAGAGGGTAGCATGCTAAGTAAAATAATTCAGAAGGACAAAGACAAATACCATATGATTTTACTTACATGTAAGATCTAAAACAAACAAACAAATAAAAACTAGAGACAAAATCATAAATACAGAGAACAAACTGGTGTTTGCCAGAAAAAAAGGATTTGGAGAATGGGTGAAATAGGTGTAGGAGTTTAAAAGGTACAAGCTTCCAGTTATAAAATAAATAAGTCGTAGGGATTAAAACTACAATTTAGAAGATATAGTCATAATAATGTAACAACAATGTATGTTGAAAGATAGTAACTACACTTATAAAGGTGAGCATAACATTATATATAGAATTGTTAAGTCACTGTGTTGTTCACTTGAATTTTATATAACATTATATATGAAATATATTTTAAGTTTTAAAATGCCTTTGGAATTTTGATAGGGATTGCATTGGATCTGTATATCATTTGTGTAATATGGAGATTCTAATAATAATAATTCCCCAATCCAAGCATATAGGATATTTTTCCATTTATTTGTGTCTTCTTCCATTTCTTTCATCAGTGTGTTACAGTTTTCAGTGTACAGATCTTTCACCTCCTTGGTTAAATTATTCCTAATTATTTTATTTGTTTCAATGCTGTTGTAAATGGTATTATTTCCTTAATTTCTTTTTCAGATAGTTCATTCTTACTGTATAGAAATTCAATTTGTTTTGTGCTTTGATTTCATATTCTACATAATTACTGAATTCATTTATTAATTCTAACATTTTTTGTGGAGTATTTAGGGTTTTCCATATATATAATCATGTTATCTGCAGAGACAATTTTTGCTTCTTCCTTTCCAATTTGGATGCTTGCTATTTCTTTTTCCTGACTGATTACACTTGCTGGAACTTCTAGTACTACGCTGAATGGAAGTGGTGACAGTGGGCACTCTTCTTTTATTCTTGTTTAGAGGAAAAGCTTTTAGCTTTTCACAATTTAGTATTAGGTTAACTGTGGTTTTGTCACTTATGGACTTTATTATGTTTAAGGTACTTTCCTTCCATATCTAATTTGTTGAGAATTTTTATCCTGAAGGAATATTAAATCATTTAGATCTTTTATCTGCATCTATTGAGACCATCATATTATTTTTATCCTTCAGTTTGTTAATGTGGTATATCATGATTATTGATTTACATATGTTGAACCATCCTTGTATTCCTGGAATAAATCTCACTTGATCATGATATATGAACCATTTAGTTTAGTTATAAAATTGTTAGCTTGTACCTCGCTCATACATACAATATGAACTATATAGCCAGTGTGGTGTGGGAACAGAAAGCTGAGAAATTAACACAAAACATACCCATAACGTAAAATCCCTTGGACCTTTGCAGAGACAAAAGTAAAACTACAATTTAAGGTTACCCTCAAAATGCAAGAAATAGCAGTTAAATTTAAGGTGCTTTAAAAAGTTCAGGATAACCACACCAGAATGTCAGCTTTGTGAGGAAGGTGCTGACAGTGATTATCAAAGACAAAAATTATTACCATATCTTCCTCTCCTGTACTCCTCATATCTGAGGTATTTCTTCCTGGATGAAAAGTTGTTGCTCTCCTTCCACTTGTATAAAATTGGTATATCACATTCCAGCACCGATAAAGTGGAGAATAATTTATTGCCTATTAGTTAACTTTGGTCAATATGTTTGTGACCATTCTTATGGACTTCCCTCAAATAACATTAGTTGATCTACAAGACTTTCATCCTAAAAGTCTTCCAGAAAGCCTTCTCTCTATTAGTGACACAACTGTTACCAAAACTATGAAGAAACTGTCAGATTGCAACCTATTTGCAAACTAACTCTTTAACCTGACACAGCTTTATAGATCTCAGCAGAAGTTATAATAAGACTTCTTGTCAGAGACAATGGACTTTATTACTCACAGCAATAGCAATAGCCAGAGTACCATCATTTTCTTGGAGAAGTTCCCTGAGCCCCAATTCTCACAATATGATGTGAAGAGAGTCAGGTGACACCTACACACAAAGTGGATTATATTATAAGAAAAAAAACCGAGTTTAATTAACAAGAATCTTTTATGATAAGAAGTAAGCATGCCTGCTTTTTATGACAGAATTACAGACCATCTATTTCATGAAAAGCTATTTGCTATATTAGCATCCTTGTGAACATCATGCAGAGCAAATATAGTCAGAGCCTCTGCTCACAATAAATGCAGACACATGAGAGACACATGGAAAATTGCCTCACAACTATTGACATCACCACAAATGAAAATAATAGATCATGAAACTCATTATAAATTAAGTATGTTTAAAATGATTAAAGAGAAAAAGGAATTTATTTTAAAAAATAATTTAAGTAAGTAGAGAGCAAATAAAAAAAAGGAATAGCTGAAAAAAGAACCAAATAGAATTTTAAGAAAAAAAACTTTCAGTAATTGAAATTTAGGCATTTACAGGATGATTTAAATACACATTAAAAACATCTAAAAAGGAAATAATCCAGAGTGTATTATGTAGAATGAGACGAAAAGTAGGTTAAAATGTGTACAGTTTAGTAAGTTTCAACATGCATCTAATTCAGAGTTCCCAAAGGTAAAAACAGTGAGAATGGAAATGAAGCAATATTTGAAAATATACTGGTTAAAAAGCACACAGAACTGATGGAAGTTTGAATCATTAGATTCAGGAAAGTAAGCATATCCCCAACAGAATAAAGCAAAATAACCAAAAAAAGAATTACATGCATACTAACATACAGAATAATGGTATCTCATACCATCAAAAATAAATACACTAATCTTAATATCTATTTTAGGTATTAAGACAGATCAACCATAATAAATGAGAGAGTAATAGCAGTCTTATCACCAAAACAATATACCAGAAGTTAATCAAATATCTTAAATTCTGACAAAAATATTGTGTTAAGTTAGAATTATTTAACTTAAGAAGGACAAAATAAGAATATTTTCAGAAAAAGATTGCAGAAGTTTACTACTAGCATGCCTTCATTGAAAAATAATTAAAGCAATCTTGAAGGAAGAAATAGGAAGAGGTATAGTAAGAGAACAAGCTATGGTGAATGATAGCTGGTATCAGAATTACCCTTCTACTAGGAAAAAAAAAACACGTAAAAAACCTGGACAAAATATGTAAAATAACTGTTTGCAAGCATTGGAAAACAAGCAAGTCTACAATATTCAGAGATGGAAAATACATGAAGTGAACTCAGAATTTACCCTGGATTTTCCCCTAATGAGGGTGTTTTCAAAACCACAGTTCAGAGAAATAGAACAGGAGTACAGGATAGCAGCCCCACTGGGAAGATGATTTCAGGGCCACCATGGTAATTGGACTTAGGGAAATAGGTGATTCCAAGAGAGGAAAAGGCCACAAAGAAAGAGATGAATAAAATTTCTCATGGTTATTTAACCAATTTCTAGGCATTGCATTTTCAGAGTAAGACTCTGGTAAGTCTATCAGAAAACAGCTGCCAGGGGTGCCTGGGTGGCGCAGTCATTAAGCATCTGCCTTCGGCTCAAGGCGTGATCCCAGCATTCTGGGATCGAGCCCCACATCAGGCTCCTCTGCTAGGAGCCTGCTTCTTCCTCTCCCACTCCCTGCTTGTGTTCCCTCTCTCGCTGGCTGTCTCTGTCAAATAAATAAATAAAATCTTTAAAAAAAAAAAAAAGAAAGAAAACAGCTGCCAGACAGGAATGCTAGGGTAATATTTCAGCAGCAGCACAGTTCTTGGGAGACAGAAGTTTATGTTTAGATAATACCAGGATATTATGAACACCCATAGTCTTCAGTTAAGACCTCAGAAAGGTCCTATTTTATGGTTAAGGGCCACTTTCCGGGAGAATCATCTTAATAAACTCTAAAACCAAGCCTCCACAGAATCAAGATGATTCAAGGTAATTTGACTGTTTGCCACAATATTATCTAACACACTCTGGTGGAAAATGACATAATCCATAGCATCTGCAATGTATCATCTACAACATCTGAAACATAATAAAAATTACTAGATATGCAAATATATAAGTAAATTATTAATAAGAAAGAGAAATAATGTCCAATAGTGGTTTACTAGAAATTATCCAGATATAGGGGTTATTGTAAAAGGGCTTCAAAATAATTTTGATTATTATATTAAATTGCTATGGGCTGAATGTTTGTGTTCCCCCAAATCCATATTATGAAACCCTAATACCAAATGTAGTAATATTTGGAGATAAGACTTTTAGGAAGCACTTTGGTTTAGATGGAGCCATGAGGGTAAAGAGCCCATGAAGATATTTGTGCAACTAATCAGGGGATGAAATGACCAGAGCTCTCTATCTCTCTTTATGCTGTGTGAGGATACAACATGAAAATGGCTATCTTTAAACCAGGAAAGGAGCCCTCACCAGGAATGGAATGGGCCAACTCCTCGAACTTAGATTTCCCAGCCTTCAGAACTATGAAAAATAAATGCTTGTTTTTTTAAGTCACCCACTCTATGAAATCTGTTATACTAGCCTAAGCTGTTGAATATATACAGAAAATAGAGAAAAATATAGATAAAATGCATGAAAATATGAACAATTTAAAAAATATTGAAAATGTGTAAAAAATAGTTAATTGTATATTCTAGAACTGCAAAATATCATATCAGAAGTTAAAAGCTATTTGGACAGATGGGTTCAACAGTAGATAATATTAGTTACTTTGAATATATGTCAATTGAAAATAATCTAAAGCACTGGAAGAAAAAAGCTGGAAAAATGAGAACAGAGCACATATGACATGTTCAAACATTCTAACATACATGTCATTTTTATTCCAAAAAGAAAGTATAGAGAGAATGGGGCAGGAAAATTATTTAAAGAAGTAATGGCTAAGGATATTTTTTTCAAATGTGATGAAATACATAAAATATAAACTAAAGGAGTTCATTAAAGCACAAGCAGGATATAAACAAATAAAACTTTACCTACACACATCATAGTCAAATCATTCAAGTTATTGAAAAATGAAAACAGGAAAAACATCCCTTACAATCAGTTTGAGAAAGAAAACATTCTTCAAAGAAAACACAGTAAGATCAATAGCTGACTATTCTGCAGAAGCAATGGAAGCCAAAAGTGAAATGACAAAACATTCTAATTTCCCCTGGGCTAAGGGATGTACCAGGAAGCAGGAATTTCAATGTTAAAATTGAAACAGTTCCAGGCAAACCAGAATGATTGGTCATTCTAGCCAGAATAAAATTTTATGATATATTTAAATTAGTGAAAGGCATAAATTCCTGCCAACTTGTATTCTACATAATTGTAAAGAAAAAATAATATATATAAATACCCTTCAAAAATAAAGGCAAAATGAAAATATTTTTGTAAGAATAAATGCTAAAATAGCTTGTTACAGGAGACTTGCACTAAGATAAATGGAGTTTTTCTGTCTGAAGGAAAATAATCTCAGATGAAAGTAAAAAAACTGCAGTAAGTAATGAACAGTCCCAGAGAGGGAAAATATGTTGGTAAAATATAAATGAATATTGCCTGTATAAAATAAGAACAATTATTAATGTCTTATAAAATGTGTAACATTTATAATAGTAAGAAAATGACAATGATGAATCCCTTTAATAAAATGCTAGATGTCATTTAAGAGGTGGTGAAATTACTAAATTAATTTGGACTGAAATAAATCAGACATATAGTGTAATCTCTAGTGCAGCAGTTATTAAATTTTCTGGTCTGAAGAACTATTTAAACCTTCAAAAATTATTTTGGACTACAATGGGACTTTGTTTATGTAGGTTAAAATTATTGACAACTTCCATATTAAAAATTCAAACTGGAGGCACATTGCTGGCTCAGTCAGTTAAGCGTCCAACTTGATTTCATCTCAGGTCATGATTTCAGGGCTGTGGGATCTAGCCCTGTGTCAGGGCTCCATGCTGGATGCGGAGCCTGCTTAAGATTCTCTCTTTCCCTTTCCCTCCGCCCCTCCCCGCAACTCACGTGTGTGTGCTCTTTCTCTCTCTTAAAGAAATTTAATCTATTCTTCTATTGAATAATTCTTCTTTCTCTTTTTCCTTCAGCCTCATTAGTTTCCATTATTTTTTCTTCTAGGTCATTTGTTCCTCTGCTTTTTCCAGCCTGCCATTCATTGCATCAAACCTGTTTCAAATCTTGTTTGTTACATCCTTCATCTCTGATTCTTTTTTAACTCTTTTATCTCTGTTGTAAGGGTCTCACTGATGTCTTCTATTCTTTTCTCAAGCCCAGTTAGTATCCTTATGATTGCTGCTTTAAATTCTCCATCAGCCATGTTACTTATATCTGTTTCGCTTAGATCTCTGGCTGAGGCCTTATCTTGTTCTTTCATTTGGGATAAATTTCTCTGTCTTGGCATTTTGTCTAAGTCTCTGTCTTCTTCTCTGTGTTAGAAAAGCCAGTTATGTCTCCTGCTGCTGAAAGTAATGGCCTTATGAAGAAGAGGTTGTAAGTGCCTAGGGTCTGCCACTTCAGAGGGTGTCTCTGGTGTGTGCTGCATGAACTCTGCTGTTGCATTTTGGCAGCTCTATCCTTCAAGTAAGTCATCTGCAGAGGTTCCTCTTGCCTCCTGTGGGCAGTATTTGGCCCCTGATCCAAATGTGGTGACCTTTAACTAAGTGTGCTTTGGTCTGCTTATGAAATGAGAACTGACACAAACTCCACCAGAACTGAGGCCCTGCAGAAATTTCTGGTTGGGAGATATGGTGTGGGTTAAGTGTTTGTGCTGGTCTTCTGGGGGAGGGGCCCACCATGCTGGGACTGAGGCAGGCTTGACTGAGAAGGGCAGTCTCACTAGACCACAGAAGAATTATGCAACATAATAGACTTAGGGAACTCAGCAACTTCATCAAACACAATAACATTCATGTTATAGAAGTCTCAGAAGAAGAAGAGAGAGAAAAGGGGGGGGATTTATTTCAAGAAATAATAACAGAAAATTTCCCTAATCCAGGGAAGGAAATCCAGATCTAGGAGGCACAGAGAATTCCCTTCAAAAATCCCCAAAAGCATGACAATACCAAGACATATTATAATTAAATTTGCAAAATATAGTGATAAAGAAAAAAATCTTAAAAGCAACAAGACAAAAGAAGTCCTTAACTTACAAGGGAAAACCCATAGAGCTAGGTGCAGATTTCTCAACAAAACTTGACAAGCTAGAAGGGAGTGGCATGATCTCTTCAATGTGCTGAATCTATAGCCAAGAATAATCTGTCCAGCAATGCTATCATTCAGAATAGAAGGACAGATAAAAAGAGTTTCCCAGACAAACAAAACCAAAGGAGTTCATGACCACTATACCAACCATGCAAGAAATATTAAAGAGAGCTCTTTGAGTGGAAAGGAGAGGTCAGAAGTGGCAAAGACAAGAAAGGATCAGAAAAAAATCTCCAGATACAATGGCAAAACAAGTAATAAAATGGCAATAAATACATATCTATCAATAATTACTCTGAATATAAATAGACTAAATGCTCCAATCAAAAAACATGGGGTGTCTGAATGGGTTAAAAAAAGCAAAAATCAGAAACCAGGGATGTACTGTGTGGTGACTAACATAATATAAAAAAACATTAAAAAAAAGGGAATAAATACAAGCTGAGGGCTTCAGAGGGGAGCGGGGTGGGGGATTGGGATAGGCTGGTGATGGGTATTAAGGAGGGCACATATTGCATGGTGCACTGGGTGTTATATGTAAGTAATGAATCATGGAACTTTACATCAAAAACTAGGGATGTACTGTATGGTGACTAACAAAATATAATAAAAAATATTATTATTAAAAAAAAGCAAAAACAAACTATTGGGACTTCATCAAAATAAAAAGCTTCTGTACAGTGAAGGAAACAATCAACAAAACTAAAAGTCAACCTATGGAATAGGAGAAGATATTAATAAATGACCTATCTGATAAAGGGTTAGTATTCAACATATATAAAGAATTTATAAAAATCAATACCCTAAAATTGAAAAATCCAGTTAAAAATGGGCAGAAGACATGAATAGACATTTTTCCAAAGAAGACATCCAGATAGCCAACAAGCACATGAAATGATGGTCAATATCACTTATCATCAGGGAAATACAAATCAAAACTACAATGAGATACCACCTCACACCTTCCAGAATAGCTAAAATCAACAATAGAAGACAGAACAGGTGTTGGTGAGGATGTGGAGAAAGGGGAACCCTCTTGCATTCTTGGTGGGAATGCAAACTGGTGCAACCACTCTGGGAAACAGTATGGAGGTTCCACAAAAAAGTTAAAAATAGAACTGTATGATCAGCAATTGCACCACTACATATTTACCCAAAAGATACAGAAATACAAATTCAAAGGGATACATGCACCCTGATGTGTATAGCAGCATTCTCTACAATAGTCAAATTATGGAAAGAGCCCAAATGTCCATCGACAGATGAATGGATAAAGAAGATGTGGAATATATATATACAATGGAATATTACTCAGCCACAAAAAAAGAATGGAATCTTGCCATTTACAGCGAGGTGGATGGAGCTAGACAGTACTATACTAAGCAAAATCAATCCATCAGAATAAGACAAATACCATATGATTGCACTCATATGTGGAATTTAAGAAACAACAAATCAGCATAAGGAGAAAAAATAGGGAGAGGCAAACCAAGAAACAGACCCTTAACTATAGAGAACAAACACGGTTATCAGAGGTCAGGTGTATGGGGGGGTGGGTTAAATAGTATGGGGATTAAGGTATGCATTTGTTATGATGAGCACTTGGGGTTGTATATAAGTGTTTAATCACTATATTGTACACCTGAAACTAGCATTGCACTGTGTGTTAACTATCTGGAACTTAGATGAAAACTTAAAAAAAAAAGTGATGTTCAACCTACATGATTCTTACAGATAGTATAAAGACTGAAAAAAAAAGCCAGAATCAAAAGAATATGTACTATATGTTTTCATTTGAATAAGCCTCTAAGTAGACAAAAATTATTGATTATGCAATAGAATATTGGCTACCACAGGAGTATAGACAGAGAAGGAGCATGAGAGAACCTTAAGGGCTGCTAGAAAGTTTTTATATTCATAATTGTGTTGTGATTATGCAGGTATATACATATGTAAAGATATCATCAAGCTGTGTGTGTGTGTATGACACTTGTATGCTATTTATGATATAAATAATCAAATTTCTTAAAAGGAGACTCTTGCTGGCAGGAAAGTTGTTAAACACGTCATTTATCTCATTGGATTTGACAGTTAAGACTACTTTTGCCAGTTGAAGGAAAATCGGAACTGAAATACTGGGCTATGATAATATAAAAGATGTTAGGAGAGATTAGAGTATAAAGGTTTTAAGGTCATTTTATTGATCAGGGGAGGATATAGGTATTGACTAGATTATCTGCTATGTATTATAAAACTTAGTTTTAGTTATGTGCATAGAGTAGAAGATAAATAAATTTTTATAAAATGCAGGGAAGATTGGCGTTCCTGGGTGGTGCAGTCAGTTAAGGTCTGACTCTTGGTTTCAGCTCAGGTCATGATCTCAGGGTCATGAGATGGAGCCTAGCAGTAGGCTCCACACTCAGCATGGAGTCTGCTTGAGATTCTCTCTCCTTTTCCCACTGCCCCTCCCACTTGTGCTCACTCTAAAATAAACAAATCTTGAAAAAATGCATGGAAGATGGATAAAAGGAGCACACAAAAATGTGGCACACAGAAGACAAAATAAGATGGTAGAATAAGTCCAAATATATCATAATCACAATAAATATATATAGACAAAACCCATCTGTTAAAAAACAGAGGCTCTCAGATTGGTACTATTCCCTCAGATTCTGAAAGATGCCTTTCTATAACTTGGATAGATTATCTGAAACACATTGGTATTATCATTCAATATTTATTATGTACCCTTAAGAAATAACAGATTTTATATGAACAATTCAATACTAACTTCTTTATTATTTTTTCTTACAGTCTGATCTCAGCCGTGAAATGGAATCTGATATGATAGATGTGGTAAGTGGCCTTCTCAGATTTTGTTTTATGAAATAAAATATTTCACATATACTATATTCTTTTTGATACTAGAGTGCTAAATAATTATATTTTCTTTAGTACTCTGTGTAAAAGTATAGAGACATACATATATAGTTAATGTTTAAAGCATATTTGCTTTATATTTTGTGTCAGAAAATTGGATGCAACAAGGAAAAATTAAATATTTTAAATTAAAAATTAAAGATAACCTAAAATTTGAGACAAAAATAAACCATGAATTAATTGAAAAAGGTGTAATTATAATGGGCAAATATGAGTGGAATCTTTTCAGCATATTCTGAAAGAAGAACAAAAAATAATCCCTTTATTGACATTTCTTCCCTTAAGAAATAATTTGCATGTGTACTGCTTTTTTTTGGTGGAGATTATAACTGCTCTTTGGAGTTTTTAATTACCCAAGAGAACAGATCTTAATATACTTAATAAGTCAAAGTTCCTTGAATTATGTATATCAAATATTGACATAGAGAAATTAATATTCATAAAATGCCACTGTTGAGGAAATATTTTCCTTAGTTAAGTTCCACCAAATAAAATCTTGAACCTGTACCTACTGCCTTGAGTACCTGTGTTCATTCTTTATTTAGAAAGAAATCTGACGGCACTCTTTAGAATTACAGATTTCCTGAAGTATTTCAGATATGGCTGGGACAACTAGAATTATTTAATTATATTTCTTTCTTTCTAGACCAATCTAGTATTCATTTGAAGGAAGCTTAACAGGCTCAAACACATAAAATTGCAAATGGTTTAAGAATAGTTTTTAGCTTTGGGGTTTTTTTGTTTGTTTGTTTTGTTCATTGCTAATAAGTCAGTCAGCCAGGGAAAAAGAAATACCATATGATTTCACTCATATGTGGAATTTAAGAAACAAATGAACAAAGGGAGGGAAAAACCAAAAAATAAAATCAGACTCAACTATAAAGAACAAACAGATGATTACCAAAAGGGTGGTGGGTGGGGGGATGGGTGGAATAGGTGAAGGGGATTAAGAGTTCACTTGTCTTGATGAGCGCTGAGTAATGTATAAAATTGTTGAATCACTGTAGTGTACACCTGAAACTAACATAACACCATTTGTTAACTATACTGGAATTAAAATAACATTAAAAAGGAAATTTTAAAAAAAGTTATTTCATGCCAGAATAAAACATCTAATACTAATTCCATTTTTTAAAAGATTTTATTTATTTATTTGAAAGAGAGAGAAAGAGAGAAAGCAATGAGCAGGAGTGGGGTGGGGGGAGGGACAGTGGGAGAGGGAGAAGCAGACTCCATTGGGCAGGAGCCTGACACTAGGCTTAATCCCAGGACCCTGAGATCATGACCTGAGTGAAAGGCAGATGCTTGACCAACTGAGTCACCCAAGGGCCCCTCCATTTTTAACATAATATCTGGAACAAAAGGGAGGACCTCTCTGCCTTAAAAACTACCTCCTTTTATAGTTTGCTGAAGTTTGTCAGAATGAACATCTTCCAGTGGAATATACAATATTAAGCAAGGTCATGTATTCTTTTCAAGTGAAAGAAAGTTTTATGGGTCCTTCCTGAAAAATAGGTTTTGATAAGAGCAAGTTGAAATAAAACATGAAGACATTGAGTTCATAGAGGGGCATACTGGATAAGAAGAAAGAAAATACGCTACTTGACAATTTTTCCTAGGGCAGGAACTTCACTCCTGAAGCATTTGTTTTAGTCAGATATAAACTCAATTTAACTTCGGTAACAAACTAGGAGCCACCAAAGGTATAGTTAAAAATAAAGTTAGTCTACATTCTGTATCTGCCATAAATCATCAACACATATTTCTCATTAACAACTCGGAGGAGGTCTTGTGGTTGAGTTTATCCTATTTCAGAAATCATGAAATAGACGACTTACTATATTCTTCATGGTTTTGTAGACTGGAAGGCTGTAGAGCCTACATGTTATAAAAATGGAACAAATTTTTACATTTGTAATAGTCATTACTTCCTAAATGTAGAGAAATAAGCATATATAGAGAAACAAGCATACAGTATTTGTTACCTAGAGTTTTCTTTATTTTTCACCCTGTTTTCCCCAAGCATTCCTTACTCTCCCCTTTCATTTTACTTTGTTTATCCTTCAGATTTTCTCTTCCTAACTATTTCTATTTTCTCTTGCTGTTCCATATGAGAACTGAAAGTAAACTACTGGTGTGAAATACAGAAAACATTTATAGACTTGGAGAATGTACATGATGTTAAAACATGTCAGACTTCAGAAACTAGTAAGAAAGCACTTAAAGCCTAGAAGATTTTTGTCTCTGGCCACATTGCTCAGGATTTACAATTATATCTATGTCTTCTCTCTCTAAGAAATGTTTCTTCATTAGAAATTATATTGACATTATAGTAATGGATGGACATGCAGGAGAAAGGAAGTATTATCCTCATCTATTTCTATAGGGTAACCTGTTTAAGACATTCTGAGTGCCTAATGTCTAATACTGTTATTGGGTTCAATTTAGAAAAGCACAAATTGATTATATATTGGCGCAGATGTCAGCTCTGGGATCCAATTTTTGTTATACCTCTAGTAAAATAAATAATATCATGTATTCATACATACTTAGACTTTGAAAGCACTTTAGTTTTGGTCCAACTATCCACCTAGTATTTGAATATTTCTCATGCATCAAGGAGGGCCTAACATATGCTAAATACTGTATTTGTTGCTTAAAATTCACTTAATTTCATTTTATTCTTCTAATTCCTTTGATGTGAAGTACATTTTTTAAAGATAAGGAAACTGAGGCTCATAGAATTTAAACCACTTGCTCAAGATTCTACAACTAATAAGTTGCTCATGTGGGATTTGCTTTGGGGTTATTGTGACACTAAAGCCCATGTTCTTTCCTTTATACCACATATTTATAGTCTATTCTCATATACCTGCAGTCTAGGAATCCTATTTACCTGGACAGCTTCTCACTGTTGGGAAGTCCTCTCTTAGAGTGATAAAAGAGCTTCTATTCTATAGTTTTCACCCATTGTTCTTACTTCTACTCCCAAAGGTTGACAGAACTAATTTAATTATCCTTTCACATGATTGCTAATATATTTCAATACAGCAATATTCTTTTCCTCAGATAAACACTCTCAGTTCCTCTTACCAGTATGGTTGCTCTGGTGTGAATATGGTACAAGGTATCCATAATCAATTTAATAAGATATGTAGAATTATTGATGCTCAGAACTGTGAGAACCAATATAGAGCATTAGTTTGTCACTTCTCTTATTCTAAATGCTATACTATTTTGACTGCTTCTTAAGATGGAATTTATTTTTGTATTGTTTGGACATTCCCCATCACACTGCTGTCAAAGATTGTGCTTCTTGCCCAAATATTAAAAAGGAAAAAATATTTTCATAATATTTATTATGTGTAGGCACTTTTCTAAGTGTTTTATATAGAACATTTAACTAAAATTCTTTAGTTATTTTTCCATAGCTACTGTATTTCCCCCTCCCTATACTTTAGTATTTGTTTTTCAGAAATTTTACAGTTTAGAAAGAGGAACACTCTTACACTGTTGGTGGGAATACAAACTGGTGCAGCCACTCTGGAAAACAGTATGGAGGTTCCTCAAAAGGTTGAAAATAGAACTAACTTACCTTCCAGCAATTGCACTACTAGGTATTTACCCAAAGGATACAAAAATACTGATTTGAAGGGATATATGCACCCTGATGTTTATAGCAGCATTATCAACAATAGCCAAATTATGGAAAGAGCCCAAATGTCCATCAACTAATGAAT
The DNA here is from genome assembly GCF_002007445.2 of Ailuropoda melanoleuca. NCBI lineage: Eukaryota > Metazoa > Chordata > Mammalia > Carnivora > Ursidae > Ailuropoda > Ailuropoda melanoleuca. The sequence goes on from NC_048238.1 coordinate 62,087,673, forward strand.
GGATAAAGAAGTTGTTGTATATATATACAATGGAATATTAGCCATAAAAAAGAATGAAATCTTGCCATTTGCAGTGATGTGGATGGAGCGAGAGAGTATTATACTAAGCGAAATAAGTCAGTCAGAGAAAGACAAATGCTACTTGATTTCACTCATATTTGGAATTTAGGAAACAAAACAGATGACCATGGCGGGGGAAAAAGAGAGAAACAAACCAGGAAACAGACTCTTAACTATAGAGAAAAAACTGAGGATTACTGGAAGGGAGGTGGATAGGGAATGGATTAAATAGGTGAAGGGTCCTAAAGAGGGCACTTTTAATGAGCACTTGGTGTTGAATGTAAGTGATGAATCATTAAATTCTACACCTGAAACTAATATTACACTGTATGTTAACTAACTGGATTTTAAATAAGAACTTGGAGAAAAAAATAAAAGTTATATAGTTGACCCTATTAAGTTTCACTATTACCACTTATTCAGCTCTTTTACAATTCTAATTCATTTACTCAACAAATATTTCCTGAACATACATTATGTGACCTTCACTGTTCAATATACTGGGAACAAAATAGGCATATATCCCTGTTGTCATCAAGTTTAAACTAACAAGTAAGTGAAATATATGGTATGTCAAATGGTGATAAATGTTACAGGGAAAAATAAAGTGAGGAAATCGGATCAGGTACTGGCAATCAGAGTTCAATGTTAGGGAAGACCTCACTAAGAAGGTGATTTGAGAGCAAAGACCTGAAGAAAGTGAGAGGCCTTTAACCATGTGACAATCTAGAAGAAGTATGTTCTAGGTGGAGGACATAAAAGGTAAAGATTATGAGAAAGGCACATGCTTCATGTATTTTAAGAATAACAAGAACACCTAAAATTAAAAAAAAAAAACATAACAAGGAGGCCAACATGGTTGGAGTGAAATGTGGATAGGAGAGTGGGAAGTAGAATAATCAAAACTGAGGTCTAAGAGCAAATGGACAAGGGGGGCATTATATAGGTAGTGGGCCACTGTAAAGACTTAACTTTTTATCCCTCAACATACAATTATGTAAATTTTCACACATATAGAAAAGTTGAAAGAACTATATAGTAAAACCCATATCCATACCACTTAGATTCTACGAATAACATTTTACTGTATTTGCTTTATGAAATATCCATTGTCTGTCCATCCCTCTGTCTACCCACCAATCAATATTATTTTTTATGATGTGCTTCGAAGTAATTTGCAGCAGTCAGTACACATCACCCCAAATACTTAAGCATGGCTGTCATTAATGAAGCTTCAGTACTGGTTTTAAGTTCAATTTTATAGATAAAATTTACAGAAAATAAAATGCAAAAATTTTAAGTGTGTTATTCTATGAGTTTTGGCAAATACACACACCTGTTTAACACTTGTGAAGATATAGATCATTACCCTCATTCAGGAAATTCCCTCATGCTCATTCTGAGTCATCTCTGATGCCTCTCCCCCATGTCCCCACACTTTCACCAAGAGGCAACCACAGTTCTGAATTTCTCCACCTCAGATTAGTTTGACAATTTAGGAAATTCATATAAATGGAATTACACATTATATGGTTTTTTGTAAGTTTTTTTTCATTTAGCAATCAATGCTCTTTATGTCAATTTTTGGTTTCAGTTGATTTTTCCATTTATATTGATATGTAGAATTCCATTGTATGGATATACCATAGTTTATCCTTTCTTATGTTGATGGACATTCCTGTTGTCTCCAGTTTAAGGCAACTATGAGTAAAGTTGTTCTGAACATATTTTATGGAAGGATTTTTTTTTAAGATTTTATTTATTGAGAGAGAGAGAAAGCATGAGCAGGGAGGTTAGGGGCAGAGAGAGAAGGAGAAGCAGACTCCCTGCCAAGGAAGGAGCCAGATGTGGGGCTCGATCCCAGGACCCTGACTTCATGACCTGAGCCTAACACAAATGCTTAACTAACTGAGCCACCTAGGTGCCCCTAAAGAAGGATTTTTTAAAGACAATTCTTTTAAGAGGAGTTTTACATTCACAGAAAAATTGGAAGGCAGGTACAGAGATTTCCCATGTACTCCCTAACCCCACATATGCATAGCCTCCCACATTATCAACATCTCCCACCAGCATGGTACATTTGTTACAATTGATGAACATTCTTTGATACCTCATAATCACCCGAAGTCCATAGTTTATATTATGGTTCACCCTTGGTGTTATACATTCTGAGTTTGGACAAATGTACAATGTGTATCCATCATTATAGCGTCATAGAGTATTTTCACTGCCCTAAAAGTCCTATCTGCTTTGTGAATATTTTTACAGTCTTTGTGGACATGTTTTCATTTCTTCTTGGAAATACCTAGAAACAAGACTGCTGGTGAAGATGCATGTTTAATATTATAAGAATCTTCCAGAACTTTTCCAAAAGCAGCTATATTTTATACTCCAATAATAAATGTATACAATTTCTAGTTGCTCCACATCATTGCCAAAATTTGGTATTGTTAGGCTTCTCAATTTAAGTCATTCTGGCGAGTGTGTAGTGGTATCTCATTGTAGCTTTAATTTGCATTTTTGTATTAACTGATTGTTAATCAGTTTTACATATGATATGTACTTTTACATGTGCTTTTTTGTCCTTTCATATGTCATTTTTTGTGTGTATAGTGTCTATTCAAAACTTGTTTTTTTAAACATGAGTTGTTTGTATTTTTATTATTGAATTATTGGAATTTTTAATGTAGCCTGGATGCCAGTCCTTTGTCAGGTATTTACATTTACAGTATTTTCTCCCAGTGGAGATTGCTTATTCATTTTCTTAATGGAGTCTTTTGGTGAGTAGCAGTTTTTAATTTTGATGCCGTTTAATGTGCTTTTTTTCTTTTATGCTATTGCTTTGTGTGTTGTGTCTAATAAAACTTTGCCTGCCCCAAGTTGTGAAGATACTCTTTTATGGTTTCATCTAAATGCTTTATAATTTTAGTTTTTATATTTAGATTTATGATCCATCTCAAAATATTTTTTATGTATGGTTTAATATAGGAGTTACAGATCATTGTAAACAACAATTTTTATGTTGTTTTAGTAGCATTTGTGGAAAGAGTTTCCTTTTTTGATTGGATTATTTTGGTTCCCTAGTCAAAAATTGAATGACTGTGTAAGTGAATTTCTGTGTCTGACCAGTCTATTTTGTTTCATTACCTGTTAGTCAGTTATTATGCCAATATCACACTATCATACTTGGACTCAAATATTAGATTTTTAGAAAGACCTTGTTGAAACTATACATGTTAACTCATTGTACAGTGCACAGTAATGCATTAACACATTATTTCTCACTGACATATTAGCACCATTTAGGCAAAAATAGATTGTATGTTTATAATTCGGGTAGAATGAAGCAGAGGAAGAGGGAGGAGGCAGGTACAGTCTGAAGCCAATCCTGAGATTCTATCTATTCTAGTGTAAAATAGTACCTAGTTTGAAAGAAAATATAGTAGAAGAAACTATGAGGTGATATTTCTGCCATAATTGGAAAGTCCTTTTCCCTGTTTGTCTCTGTAATTTCCCAGGTGTTTTGTTCTGAGGTGTATCAAAGGGCATAGGAGATGAGGAAAGAGCTCATTCTTTAATCATCATCAAAAACAACTACTTGTATTACTTGTAGAGTAAAATAAACTATTAATTCTGAAAGAAGTTCTATGCATGCATCATGATTTCTAAAAGCTAAAAAAATGAGTGTTTTATGACCAGCTTTTGAAGGTGGTGTCTGGTATTTTTCAAATTTATCACATTATCTATTCTCTTTCATACTGTATAGCCAAACTAAATGTTATGCTTTGATTATTTTAAATCCATAACATTTATTTATCTTCCCAAAATCTTACTCTTGGGAGCAAATAATCTATCTTTTGATTGGAAGGGTTGGTAGCCATATCTGCACCATAAACCAGATGAAAAGACGTAGTTAATTAATAATTTCTCTGACAGTTTTTGTGACTTGGAAGAAGAAGGCAGAGGCAAAAAGTGATAATAAATTTTTATCTTTTATTTGAGAATAAGTAATTCTAAGTAAAGGTCAGATTCTAATGAAAAGCAGAGCAATAGCAAATGTACGTATCAGTTTTCAAAGGCTGCATTTGTGGTGCCTTGTTAAAGATAATCACAGCTTATATTTCTAGAGTACCACATGCCACACAATATTCTTTTTTTTTAAAGATTTTATTTATTTATGTGACAGAGAGACAGCCAGCGAGAGAGGGAACACAGCAGGGGAGTGGGAGGGGAAGAAGCAGGCTCCCAGCGGAGGAGCCCGATGTTGGGACTCGATCCCAGAACGCCGGGATCACGCCCTGAGCCAAAGGCAGACTCAACGACTGCACTACCCAGGCGCCCCATCCACACAATATTCTAATCACTATCCTTACATTTACTTATTTAATCCTCACAAATATTCTATGAGATAGATGCTTATAATTATTTTCATTTTAGAGATGAAGGTTCTGAGGCACAGAGAGTAACTTGTCCAAGTTCATACTGCTTCTCTTCCTGATATTGGAGGAAAAGCTGTCAACCTTTCACTGCTCAGTATCATGTTAGCCGTGGGCTTGTCATTTATGACCTTTATTATGTTTGAAGTATGTTCCTTCTATCACTGTTTGTTCAGAATTTTTATCATAAGAAGATGTTGAATTTTGTCAAATATTTTTTCTGCATTTATTGAGATTTTATGATTTTTTTATCTTTCATTTTGTAATGTGGTATATCACATCTAATGATTTCTGAGGTTTTTTTAGTTTTATTTATGTATTTATTATTATGTTAATTTAGCCACTGTATAGTAGTACATCATTAGTTTTTCACGTAGTGTTCAGTGATTCATTAGTTACATATAACACCCAGCGCTCATCAAAGCACGTCCCCTCCTCAACACCCATCACCCTGTTACCCCCTCCCCCATCTCCCTTCCCCTCTGAAGCCCTCAGATTGTTTCCCGAGGTTCATAGTCTCTCATGGTTCATCTCCCTCTCTGATTTCTCCCCCTCCGGATTTCCCTCCCTTCCCCTATGGTCCTCTGTGCTATTGCTTATGTTCCACTTATTAGGGAAACCATTTCTGTATTTTGAATCATCATTGCATCCCAGAAATAAATTCCACTCGATCAAGGTGTATGACCCATTTCAATGTGCTATTGAATTTGGTTTGCTAGTATTTTATTGAGAATTTTTGTATCTATTTTTGTCCTTTATTTTTTTTAATCATGTTATGTTAGTCACCATACAGTACTTCATTAGTTTGTGATATAGTGTTCCATGATTCATTGTCTGAGTATAACACCCAGTGCTTCTTGCAATATGTGCCCTCCTTAATACCCATTTGTATCTATATGCATCACAGATATTGGCCTGAAGTTTTCTTTTTTTGTAGTATCCTTATCTGATCTTGGTAAGAGGGTAATGCTGGCCTTGTAAAATGACTTTGGGAGTGTTCTCTTCTCTCCAACACTTTGGAAGAGTTTGAAAAGGATTGGTGTTAGTACTTATTTAAATGTTTGGTAGAATACATCTGTAAAGCCATCAAGTCCTTGGGTTTTTCTTTGGGGGAAGTTTTTAAATTACTGATTCAATCTCCTTCCTCATTATTGGTCTTTTTGGATTTTCTATTTCTTCATGATTCAGCCTTGGCATGTTGAATGTTTCTAGAAATTTATCCATTTCTTCTGGTTTATCCAATTATTGGCATGTAATTGTTCATAGTAGTCTCTCATAATCCTTTGCATTTCTGTAGTATCAGTTGTAATGTTTTTCATTTATAATTTTATTTGTGTCCTCTCTTTTTGCCTATATAAAGTCTAACTAAAGTTCTCTCAATTTTGTTTACTTTTCAAAAAATCAACTTTTAGTTCTTTATTGGTCACTTCTATCTTTTGCCAATCTCTCCTCTGATCTTTGTTATCTCCTTTATCCTGCTAACATCAACTTAGTTTTATTATTATTATTTTCCTAATTCCTTGTGATATGTAGTTAGGTTATAATTTGAGATTTTTCTTTTTTTCTTAACGTAGGCATTTGTCACCATAAAATTCCTTCTTAGAACTGCTTTTGCTGCATTTCATAAGTTTTGGTGTATTGTTTTTCCATTTTAATTTTTTCAAGTTACTCTCATTTTCCTTTATTATTTCTGCTTTGATCAATTTGTTGTCCAGGAATGTGTTGTTTAATTTCCACATGTTTTTGAATTTTCCAGTTTCTTTCTGTTATTGATTTCTACTTTCATACCATTGTGATATGAAATGTGTTAAGATTTATTATGATTTCAATTTTTTAAAATTTGCTGACATTCGATTTGTGACAAAACATATGATGAATCCTGGAGAATGTTCTGTAGGTGCTTGTTTTCAATGTGTATCATGCTGTTGTCAGATAGAGTGTTCTGTATATGTCTGTTAGGTCCATTTGATCTGAAGTATAGCTCAAGTCCAATGTTTCCTTAATTGATTTTCTATCTGGATCATCTATCCATTGTTGAAAGTGGGGTATCACATCTCCATACTATTATTGTATTTTTATCTCTTTTTTAAAAAATTTTTTATTATGTAATGTTAGTCAACTTACAGTGCATCATTAGTTTTTGATGTAGTATTCCATGATTCATTGTTGGCGTATAACACCCAGTGCTCCATGCAATACATGCCCTCCTTAATACCCATCACTGGGCTAGCCCATCCCCCCACACCCCTCCCCTCTGAAGCCCTCAGTTTGTTTCCCAGAGTCCATAGTTTCTCATGGTTCATCCCCCCTTCTGTTTACCCCCTCTTCATTCTTCCCTTCCTTCTCCTACCGATTACCCTGCTACTCCTTATGTTCCACAAATGAGTGAAACCATATGATAATTGTCTTTCTCTGCTTGACTTATTTCACTTAGCATAATCTCCTCCAGTCCCACCCATGTTGCTTCAAATGTTGTGTAATCATTCTTTCTGATGGCTGAGTAATATTCCATTGTTTATATGGACCACATCTTCTTTATCCATTCGTCTGTTGAAGGGCATCTTGGCTCCTTCCACAGTTTAGCTATTGTGGGCAATATTGCTATGAACATTGGGGTGCATATGGCCCTTCTCTTCACTAAGTCTGATGATACACTGACTTTTTTATTACAATAAAGTTAGCTTATTTGTCTCCTGTGACTGATTTTGACTTAAAGTCTATTTTGTCTGATGTAAGTATAGGTTCCCTTGCTTTTTTTTTTTTTTTTGTTTCCATTTGCATGGAATATCTTTTCCCACCCTTTCACTTTGAGCCTATATATATATATTTAAGGCTGAATTAAGTCTCTTGTAGGCAGCATTTGGTTGAGTCTTGTTTTTTATTGCATTTAGCCTCTCTATGTCTTTTGATTGGATAGATTGATCCATTTACATTTGAAGTAATTATTAATAGGTTTTGAATTACTAATGTCATTTTATTACTGTTTTCTAGCTGTTTTGTAGTTCCTTTGTTCATTTCTCTCTTGCTGTCATTCTTTGTGATTTGTTGATTTTCCATATTTGTTTACTTTGATTCCCTTCCCTTCCCTTTACCTTTTGTGTACCTACTATAGGTTTTTGCACTGTGGTTACCATGAGGTTTAATACATCTTCCAGATATAACCATTCATTTTAAGTTGAAAACAACTTCAATTTTGAACAAAAACTTTACTCTTTTTCTCTCCCTATTTTATGTTTTTGATGTCACAATTTCCTCCTTTTTATATTGTGTATCTGTATATCCATTCGCAAAATATTGTAGCTATAGCTATTAGTTTTAGCTATAGCTGTTTTTAATACTTCTATCCTTTCACCTTTACACTAGAGTTAAGTGATTAACACACTGCCATATTATGGTATTATATTCTGAATTTTACTATATACCTTGACCGGTGTGTTTTATGTTTTTGTATTCATGTGACTAATTAGCAACCTTTCATTTGAGTTTGAAAAACAACTTTCAGCAATTCTTGTAAGTCAAGTCTAAGCATGCCTAGTAGTGATGAACTCCTGTTGTTTTGTTTTGTTCTGTTTTGTTTTGTTTTTGTTTTTGTCTGAGAAAATCTTTATCTCTTCTTCATTTATGAAGGACAACTTTGCCAGATAAAGTACTCTAGGCTGGCACTTTTCTTTCAGCACTTTGAATATATCATCACACTTTCTCTTGACCTATAAGGTTATTCTGAGAAATCTCCTGATACCTTATGGGAGTTCTCTTATAAGTGACAAGCTTTTCTTTTTTTCTTGCTGCTTTTAAGATTTTCTCTTTGTGTTTGTGTTTTACAATTGTATTATCATGTGTCTTGGAGAAGATCCCTTTGAGTTAAAATTTGTCTGGGGACCTTGAACTTGAATATCCAAATCTCTTCCCAGATTTGGGTAGTTCTCAGTCATTATTTCTTCAAGTAAGCTTTCTGCCTCTTTCTTCTTCTATTCTGGGACTCTGATAATGTGTAGATTGTTTCTTTTAATGATGTACCATAAGTCCTATAGGCTTTCTTTATTCCTTTTCATTCCTTTTTTTCCTTCTCTTCTGACCGGATAATTTCAAATGATCTGCCACCAACTTCACTGATTCTTTTGTTTTGTCTAATCTGTGGTTGAAACTCTCCATTGATTTCTTCAGTTTAGTTATTGTATTCTTTAGCTCTAAAATTTTTGTCTGTTTTGTGTGTGTGTGTGTGTAACTTCTCATTTTGTTCTTGTATAATTTCCTGATTTTGTCAAATTACTTACTGCTTTTTCATGTAGCTGTATAGCTTCTTTAGAACAATTGTTTTGAATTCTTGGTCAGGCAATTTGTATATTTCCATTTCTTTGAGGTCAGTTACTGGAAGTTTACTGTGTTCCTTTAGTGGTATCATATTTTCTTGATTCTTTGTGACCCCTGTGGCCTTGCATAGAGTTCTCTTCCAGACTTTATGGACTGACTGCAGTAAAGGAAGACCTTCACCTGAAGGTGGGGACATGTTAAAGCATGCTGTAACCCTGCATCTTGTGATGCATGCCACCAAGTGTGGGGGAATATAGTGGCTCTGGGTCCAAGAGGGCATTATGGCTGTTGGCTAGGGCCTCTCATGTCCACACATTCACAAATAGGTGATACTTAATGAGAGTTTTGGGGGGTCTGCAGTGATTGCAGTGGTTGTTAGGGTCCTCAATGGTGACTCCAGGTTCAGAGGTTAGGGACCAGAGAAGGCAGCATTGGTAACATGCTGGTGGTATGCGTATACTGGGCTGCAGTGCCCATGTAGTGACAGAGGCTCTCTGCAAATACACACATTGTGGTGAGAACAAGGGTCAGCAGCAGGAGCTTGAGCCAACTGTAGGCACACTAGCAGATACACTGGCTGTTATCTTATACTCCTGTAGCCACAGTCTTGTCACAGGCATACACATGGCAGTGGAGACTAATGGCACCCCTCAGGTCAGAAGAGTGCAGTTGTATAGCTGAAGGTTAGCACAGTAGTGCAGACCAGTGACTGAAAATAGAATCGTATCCAGACCCACAGCCATTGTATGGACACTGGCTGTCAGTATGCACTCATAGACATAGGAGCTTGCTATCGGTGCATGCATGGCAGTGGAAGCTGGTGATAGAGTCAGGCCAATGGTGAGAAAATGCACAGCTCGGTAATGCCTACAGGTGAGCTCAGTGATACAGGCCAGTGATAGGAGTCAGGACTATATCCAGGTCCACAGACAGCTGTGCAGGCCTTGGCTATCTGAATGCACTTCTTCAGCTGTAGGAGCTCACCCCAGGTGTGTGCATGGTAGTGGAGGTTGGTGATAGGAGTTAGGTGGGCAATGTACAGGTGTACAGCTGCAGGGATAGTGCAAAGTCAAGTGGTGCATGATAGTGACAGGAGTCAGGGCTGTATCTGGGTCAACCAGGAGCCCTGGGGATCTTAGCTGTCCATGTGCACTTGTGCAGCTATAGGGACTTGCCACAAGTATGCACATGGCAGTAAAGGCCAGTGGCTGGAGTCAGGATGCTGTAGGTGCACAGCTGCCAGAAGCAAGCCACAAGTGTACTCACAATGATGGAGGCCAGACATAGGGTCTAGGCTTGTGTCTTGTGTGATCACAGTTACAGAGGCCAGGGCTGGCTGCTGGTATGGATCTAGGCTTCAGCAGGAGTAGGGATTGAGCTGGCCGTCATCTGAAAACATGAAACTCTGTGGGGCAAGAACTTCAGCAATGAAATCTACAAGGGATGCATGACAGTTGTGCTTGCCATCAGTTTCTTCAGTGGTAAAAGCTGATGAGCATTCTGTTGGTGCCTGTGATGAGGTCCATGGTAGTGCAATTTGGAGGGTGTATAGCATCTGCAAGAGCTATTGAGGTCCTCAGTAGTGAAGTGTTCTGGGGTCCTCTGCAAAGCAAGCCAGTACGAACCAGTTACTCCTGTGTGTAGCTGATATTGGTAGCCCCTATCCTTCTTCCTTATTCTTAGCCATCTCCAGATGTCTCAGCTTTGTTGTTCTCTGGGTGGAATGGAACTGAAATGGATCCTTCATGTAGTGCCCCAGTAGGCTGAGGAAGCCTGTTCACTGCCTGCTTTCCCTTTGTTGGCAAGGGGAACTCTTTTGAGCTAGGACATTCCCTCTTGTCACTGAGCAGTGCTGACCTAGAGGATAGGATGATAAAGACTAAATTAAGCTATTCTTTCTACCCAGTTTGTGGATTTATTCTCAGATATTTTATTCCACTGTGTTGCTGAAGCTTAAGTAGACTCCTCAATTCTCCCAGAACTATTTTCATTTGTGGATAGCCCTCCAATTGTTAATCTTTGTTGGGGAATGGAGGCTGTGGTCTACTCTGCCATCTAGGTGACATCACTCTCACCCAAAAGTGTTTTATTTCAATGTAGTCCAATTTATCTGTAGTTTCTTTTGTCACTTGTCCTTCAGATATCGTAACTAAAACTTTGGGTTAGCCAAGTCACAAATATTTACTTCTATGTTTTCTCCTGGAAATTGTATTGCTATAGCTCTTACATTTAGCTGTATAATTTTTTGTTGAGTTAATTTTTATAAAAATGGGAGATAAAGGTGGGAGATAATTGTCCACATTTATTTTTGAGTGAATACCCAGCTTTCCCAACACTATTTCCTGAAAAGACTATTCTTTCCCTTTCAAAATTTATTTATTTTAAAATCAACCATAAACGAGAGGCTTATTTCCGAAGATTCAGTTCTGTTCCATTGATCTAAGTGGTTATTCTTTTTTTATGATTTTATTTGTTTATTTATTTATTTGAGAGAAAGAGAGAGAGAGAGCACAAGCAAGGGGGAGGGGAAGAGGAGAGAGAGAAGTAGGTTCTTCACTGAGCAGGGAACCCAATGTGGGGCTCTGGGATAATGACCTGAGCTGAAGACAGAGGCTTAACCAACTGAGCCACCTACACCCCCCTTTATTTGGCTATTCTTATGCAATTACACGCTACAGTAAGTTTTGAAATCAAAAGCCCTCCAATTTTATTTTTTTTCAAGATTATTTTAAAACTCCTTTTGGTCCCTTGCTTTTCCATGAATTTTTAGATAGGCTTGTCAGTTGCTGTACAAAAGCCAGCTAGGATTTTGAGGCATAGTGTTTTGAATCTATAGGTCAACATGGGGAATTTTGCCACTTAACAATATTAAACCTTGTAGTCAATGAACATCAGATATATTTTCATTTATTTACTTACCTGTCAATCATTTATTTATGTTCCTTTTTAAGTCAATTTTTATTTAAATTCTAGTTCATTAACACATATGTTAAAATTGGTTCAGGTGTAAATAAAATCTTTAAAAAAATCTATAAAAAAATTGGTTCAGGTGTAGAATTTAGTGATTCATCACTTACATATAACACCCAGTGTTCATCCAAGTACTCTCCTTGATACCCATCACCCACTTAGCCCGTCCCCCACCTCCCTCCCTCCATCAACTCTCTGTTCTCTGAAGTTAAGATTCTCTTATGGTTCACTTCCCTTCCTCTTTTTTCCCCATATGTTCATTTGTTTTATTTCTTAAATTCCACATATGAGTGAAATCATAAATCTTTCTCTGACTTATTTTGCTTAGCATAATACACTTTAACTCCACCCATGTCATTGCAAACGGCAAGATTTCATTATCCATTCATCAGTAGATGGAGATTTGGGCTCTTTCCATAATTTGGCTACTGTTGATAATGCTGCTATAAACATCAGGGTCATGTGCCCTTTCAAATCAGTATTTTTGTGTCCTTTTGGTAAATACTTTGTAGCTCAATTTCTGGGTCATAGGATAGTTTTATTTTTAACTTTTTTTTTAAGAGAGAGAGAGCACACAGATGGGAGTAGGGGGGAGGGGCAGAGGGTGAAGGAGAGAGAATCCCAAGTAGGCTCCATACCCAGCACAGAGCCCAATGCAGGGTTTGATCTCATAACACAGAGATCATAAGCTGAGCCAAAATGAAGAGTCAGATGTTTAACAAACTGAGCCACCCAGGCACCCCTATTTTTTTAATTTTAATTCCACTATAACTAACACGCAAACTTAAGGATTATACGGTAGATTGTTCTGCAATATAAATTGAGTGGAAAGATAGTCATAGTGTACAGAGAAAGCTAAAATCACCTATAAGATTTCACAAATAAAATTGTAACTCAGTTGGGTTCTGAAAGCTGGAAACAATTTGGCTTACAGAGGTTAAAGTACAGACATTTCAGTCAAAAGGCACAATATGAAAACAGGAATGAGCATGACACATTGATGTAACAATTAAGAAACTGACTAGTCAAAGCATGATATCCAGTTGGAAATGAATTTAATTCATTCAGTAAACAGTTAATGAACATCTAGGATGTTCCATGTACTCCGTTTAGGCAAAAGAGATACAAAGAGCATAATGACATGGTACTTACTCCTTCGACCTCATCTTATGTTGTAACAGCCTTGGTTTTGTCATCTTAAAATGAAGGGATTGGACTAGATGTTATTTAAGATAATAGCCAACCTAAATAATGTCTGATTCTGCTTTTAAAAAATCAACCTATTCATGCATATATAACATATGCAATATTTATAACTTTGCACTTTAAACTTAATACATATTGAGTTGAAATACTTACTAGGGATAAAATATACATTTGGTATTAGCACAGATGTGTATTTTTTTTTTTACCTATAGGTTTTTTTCAAGTCATTAAGATTGTAAGCTATTTTGCTCTATAATCATTTAAATCGTTGTGCTTTCCCATGACTCCATTACCTGAAGCCAATATTAGACTTAATCATCTTACTTATTCCTTGAAAAAGTTAGAAGATTGCTTTTATGTCCTCATACTCACCAACAATAAGTATTTATGTAGCTTTACTAGATTCTTGGAATTGTGCTAAGTTATGGGGATTCAGAGTTATATATAAGCTACAATTCCCACCCATGAGATTTACTGATAAGTAAGTGGTGGTTTATTGGACCATTATTTATACCTTTTATTTAAAATTTTCATTTCTTTTTTTAAAATCTTGCTGACATTGCAGAAATGTGTTCTATGTATTATATCAAAATATCAAAATGCCTGAGTGGCTCAGTTGGATAAATGTCCAACTCTTGGTTTCAGTTGAGGTTATGATCTCAGGGTCAGGAGATTGAACTCTGCATAGAGCTCCAAACTCAGTGTGGAATCTACTTGAGATTGTCTCTTCCTCTGCAACTCGCCCCATTCTCTCTCTCTCTAAAATAAATAAAATAAATATATAATAAAAATAAATAAGTTGTTAAAAATATTAAAATTCATGCAGTTCAAATTTCCTTTAGTTCTTTGCCAAATTTAAAGGAAATGACAATATGGTCCCTAAATATATGACATATGAAAATCTCTGCCAAAAGTGCATTTTATTTTTTTCATAATATTTTTCTATTATATTATGTTAGTCACCATATAGTACATCCCAAGTTTTTGATGTAAAGTTCCATGATTCATTACTGGCATATAACACGCAGTGCACCATGCAATACGTGCCCAACTTAATACCCATCACCAATCTATCCCATTTCCCCACCCCCCCCGCCCCTCTGAAGCCCTCAGTTTGTTTCCCAGAGTCCATAGTCTGTCATGGTTTGTTCCCCCTTCTGTTTAACACCCCCTCCTTCTTCCCTTTCTTCTCGTACTGATCTTCCTACTTCTTATGTTCCATAAATGAGTGAAACCATATGATAATTGTCTTTCTCTGCTTGACTTATTTCGCTTAGCATTATCTCCTCCAGTGCCATCCATGTTGTAGCAAATGTTGAGAAATCGTTCTCTTTGATGGCTGAATAATGTGCCATTGTATATATGGACCACATCTTCTTAATCCAGTCATCTGTTGAACGGCATCTCGGTTCCTTCCACGATTTGGCTATTGTGGACAATGCTGCTATGACATTGGGGTGCATATACCCCTTCTCTTCACTATGTCTGTATCTTTGGGGTAAATACCCAGTAGTGCAATTGCTGGATCATAAGGTAGCTCAATTTTTAACTTTTTAAGGGACCTCCACACTGTTTTCCAGAGTGGCTGTACCAACTTCCATTCCCACCAACAATGTAGGAGGGATCCCCTTTCTCCACATCCTCTCCAACAATTGTTGTTTCCTGTCTTGTCAATTTTTGCCATGCTCACTGGCGTAAGGTGGTATCTCAATGTGATTTTGATTTGAATTTCACTGGTGGCTAATGATTTAGAACATTTTTTCATGTGTCTGTTAGCCATTTGTATGTCTTCATTAGAAAAGTGTCTGTTCATATCTTCTGCACACTTTTTGATTCGATTATTTTTTTGTATTGAGTTAGAGGAATTCTTTGTAGATCTTGGATACCAGGCTTTTATCTGTAGTGTCATTTGCAAATATCTCCTCCCATTCCGGGGGCTGTCTCTTAGATTTTTGATGGTTTCCGTGGCTGTGCAGAAGCTTTTTATCTTGAAGAAGCCCCAAAAGTTCATTTTTTCTTTTGTTTCTCTTGCCTTTGGAGAGGGGTCATGAAAAAAGTTGCTGAGGCCGATATCAAAGAGGTTGCTGCCTATGTTGTCCTCTAGGATTTTGATGGATTCCTGTCTCACATCGAGGTCGTTCATCCATTTGGAGTTGATCTTTGTGTATGGTGTGAGAGAGTGGTCACATTTCATCTAGAAATCCGGCAATGTGATGCCCCCAACTTTGTTTTTCCATTTCAACAATTCCTTGGCAAACTGGATGTTTTTTCCTGCTTTGTCAAAGATTAGTTGCCCAAAGAGCCGAGGGTCCATTTCTGGGTTCTCTATCCTGTTCCTTTGGTCTATGTGTCTGTTTTTGTGCCATAACCATGCTGTCTTGGTGATCACAGCTTTGTAGGGCAGCTAGAAATCCGGCAATGTGATGCCCCCAACTTTGTTTTTCCATTTCAACAATTCCTTGGCAATTCGGGGCCTTTTCTAGTTCCACACAAATTTGAGGGCTGTTTGTTCCAGTTCTTTGAAAAATGTCATTGGTATTTTGATCGGGATGGCATTGAAAGTGTAGATTGCTTCCATTTCAACAATTCCTTGGCAATTCGGGGCCTTTTCTAGTTCCACACAAATTTGAGGGCTGTTTGTTCCAGTTCTTTGAAAAATGTCATTGGTATTTTGATCGGGATGGCATTGAAAGTGTAGATTGCTCTGGGTAGCAAATTCCAAGGTAACGTATGATTTTTGGTGCTATTGTAAATGGAATGGATTCCCTAATTTCTCTTTCTTCAGTCTCATTTTTTGTGTATAGAAATGCAACTGATTTCTGAGCATTGATTTTTTATCCCGCCACATTACTGAATTGCTCTGTAACTTCTAGTAGTTTGGGGGTGGATTCTTTTGGGTTTTTCATATAGAGTATCATGTGATCTGGGAAGAGAGACAGTTTGACTTCTTTTTGCCGATTTGGATACCTTTTATCCCTTTTTGTTGTTCGATTGCTGTTGCAAGGACTTCTAGTATTATGTTGAATGATAATGGCGAGAGTGGGCATCTTTGTCGTGTTCCTGATCTTAAGGGAAAGGCTTTCAGCTTTTCCCCCATTGAGAATGATATTTGCCATAGGCTTTTCATAGATGGTTTTTATAAAATTGAGGAATGTACCCTCTATTCCTATACTCTGAAGGGTTTTAATCAGGAAAGGATGCTGTATTTTGTCAAATGCTTTTTCCGCACCAATTGAGAGGATCATATGGTTCTTGACTCTTTTCTTGTTGATATAATCTATCACACTGATCGATTTGTGAATGTTGAACCACCCTTGCATCCCAGGGAGGAGTCCCACTTGGTCATGATGGATAATCCTATTAATGTACTGTTGGATCCTATTAGCTAGGATCTTGTTGAGAATTTTGGCATCCATATTCATCAGGGATATTGGTCTGTAATTCTCCTTTTTGGTGGGTTTTTGCCTGGTTTGGGAATCAAGATAATACTGGCCTCATAGAATGAGTCTGATAGTTTTCCTTCCGTTTCTATTTTTTGAAACAGCTTCAGGAGAATAGGTATTATTTCTTCTGTGAATGTTTGGTAGAATTCCCCAAGGAATCCGTCAGGCCCTGGACTCTTGTTTTTTGGGTTTTTTTTTTTTTNTATCAATTCTTTTTTTTTTAAAGATTTTATTTATTTATTTGATAGAGATAGAGATAGCCAGCAAGAGAGGGGGCACAAGCAGGGGGAATGGGAGAGGAAGAAGCAGGCTTCCAGCAGAGGAGCCTGATGTGGGGCTCGATCCCAGAATGCCGGGATCACGCCCTGAGCCGAAGGCAGACGCTTAACGACTGAGCCACCCAGGCGCCCCTGTTTTTTGGGTTTTTTTGATCACTGCTTCAATCTCTTCATAATTAATCAGCCTGTTTAAAAAATCAATTTCTTCTTGTTTCAATCTTGGTAGTTTATAGGTTTCCAGGAAGGCATCCTTTTCTTCCAGGTTGTTTAACTTATTGGCATAAAGCTGTTGATAATACTTTTTTCAAGCCTACACATCATCTTGACCATTGTTACTCTGAACTCCATTTCTTTTTTTTTTAAAGATTTATTTATTTATTTATTTGACAGAGAGACAGCCAGCAAGAGAGGGAACACAAACAGGGGGAGTGGGAGAGGAAGAAGCAGGCTCCCAGCAGAGGAGCCTGATGTGTGGCTTGATCCCAGAATGCCAGGATCACACCCTGAGCCGAAGGCAGACGCTTAACGCCTGAGCCACCCAGGCCCCCCACTGAACTCCATTTCTGACAATTTGGTTATATCCATATACATCAGTTCTGTGGCAGAGGACACAGACTCATTATCTTTTCTTTGCTGGAAGGGATTTCTCCTCCTCATCATTCTGATGAGGAGAGGTTGCGGGATTGCCCAGAGCCTAAATTATTGACCAGGACCCAGGCAGTGTTCACTTGTTTTATAGGTACCTTAGGGATGTGGGCTTCTTGATTTTTCAGCCTGCCTTCTGGGAGAGGGGCTTGCTGCGCTGATACTCAGGCAACCCTGTTTGGGTAGAGTCTCCCTGTCCCCTGCGAGGGGGGATGGGGATTGGCACAATGTGAGCTGGTATTTCCAGGCTTTTGTTCTCTGGCGGCTTTCCCTGGCGGTTTTCTGTGGCTCTTCTGAGAGTCAGAGCAGCAGTCACCGAATCCCAGCCTCTGTGTCAGAACAGAGATCGCGGTCCGCTCTCCACTGCGCTCTTCTGGCCTCTTTAACTCTGTTTTTGTTGGTGCTGCTAAAAACCCTGCAGCATCCCGGGTTGTGCACCCGACAGCCGGTGTCCCAGCCCTCACTTCCAGGGCTGGCATGTCTTTGTCCTTTGTGTTTCTAACACCACCAGCCACCAGGCACCAGCCGCCCCCACGCGCGCGCTCCGGAGCTCTGTTTCAGTGTGGTTTGCACGCACTCCAGAGCTCGGGTTTTCAGTTTGGTCGCGCACGCGTTCCCAGGCTCATGGTCTCAGTCTGCTCTCTTGCAGGTGCGGGTCCACGAGTCCAGCCCGCTCCCCAGTGCAGGTGGCTACTGCTTCCTGGCACCCGAGCATGGAGGCTCCCTCCCCTTTCCGTTTATCTTCCAATATCTGTGCGCGGGTTCAGGGCTCCCCGCTTAGTACCTCAAAACTCAGTGCTAGAGATGTTCATTTGTAGAGATCCAGATGTATCTTCCTGTCTCAGGCTGATTCCATGGGTTTTCAGGATGGTCTGGTACCTATCCAGCTTGACTCAGTGCATTTTAAAATAAATCCACAGTAAATGGATATTTATGGAGATCATGATAAGTAAATGTAATATTTACCCTTTTTCCCTGTGGGCAGGATTCTGAGTGATAGTTTATTTCTTCTTAGGTTCTTCTGCCTTTTCAAAAATTTCCATGAGATATTCCATGATTTATTTTCAAAAATAAATGAATATTTAAAACCTATTTTTTACTATTTCTTATTCATCTTCATGTTGCCTACACCACAGTTTACAGGACCGAAAAATTTAACCCAGTTTTATACTTTGATACTGCACAGTTGACTCTGGAATCAAACAAATATATTTTTTCATTCTGTTGGTGAGTCGTGTAATATCATTCCCTGAATATGAATACAAACATATGTATACGTATATATGTTCACTTTTTTAGAAATGAAAATTTTGGCAATTACATATTAGGATTGAGTTAGAGATGTTGATAGGAGTTTTATGCATCTTGTTTCTTTGTTTTCTTCTTTTCTAGTGTAAGAATGTGACTAAAATCTGTCATTACATAGTTGACCTGCCACCTGATCTTATAGGACCAGAAACACAGATTACAGAATTTCCTACCCCTGAAGAGAAGCTATCTAGGGTGCAAGTGGTAAGCAATTTTTTAAAAAAGAGATTTATCATTAATATTAAGCATTTTAAAAGGATTTATAAAAGTCAATAAAATCCTCTCTAATTTAACACAGCAATTATTTATGGGTTTTTGGTTTCCTTCCAATGTTTCTCAGTGTATACAGTTTATATGATGATGTAATCACATCTTTCTTTTCCATATAGTCATTACATTAATTTTAAGTGACTGCCTCATATACTATTAAATTTATATACAGTAACTTATTTAATCATTCAATTATTGTTGGATTATGTAGGCTGCCATCAATTTTCAGGTGTTAAAAGTAAAGCTGATATAATTATCTTTGTAAGTATAATGTATTTCAACTATTCAAATAATTTTTTGAATACATTCTTATGATTCTTTTGTTTTTAGTGAAGTTTTCTTTACAAAATGTTACAGGGGATTTTTCATCAGTTACATTCCTATGATTCTGATTATGGTGACAGAATGTACAATTGTTTTAAGATTATTTGTATTATCAAATTATCTACCAGAAGAATTCTACCAAATTAAAACCTGTATTTTCACCAGTATTGGATTTTATCTCTTTTCTTTATCCTACTAGAATTGTAAAATCAAACCTCATGTATGTGTTTCAAAGTATGTGTTTAATTGCTTGGATATTTTTTCTTATACACTATATATATATCCCTCCTATTTTCTACATTTCTTAATCATTTTTATTAAAATAATTTTTTTGAATTTGAAAGTAATAACTGCTCATTATCTAAAGTGTGGAAAATATAGAAAAGCATTTAAATTGCTTTAACCATTAACAATGTTTGTGTATTTTCCCCCAGTGTTTGTTCTATTCATATTGTACTTATACAATCATGACACACACACACGCACACATACACATGTGCGTGTGTGAGTGCATGCATATATATAACTTGTGTGTGTGTGTATATAACTTGATCATATGAATATAATTTACTTGTTATCTTCTTCATTGTTAGAATTCAAATTATTTTGGTTTTTGTTGTGATACTATTATATATACTGCTTTGATATACGTAACTGTGAATCATCACACGTAAAGCCTTTTTTCAGTTGTAGTTGCTTAGGCATGAAATTACTGGTCAAACGGTTATGAATATTTTTAGTTTCTTAATACATATTGAAAAAATTCCTTTTCTAAAGGGTTGTATCAGTTTACACTTTTATCAGCAGCATGCATGCATAACCATTTCATTATGCTTTTACTGTTTAAATAAGTAGAATTATGTAGGTGACAAATAGTCATTAACTGTAATCCTCGTCACAACTGTTTCTCTTACAATTAATGAGGTTATGTGTTTTTCATTGTATTTATTAGCCATTTTTATTTCCTTTTAACTTAATTGACTGTCCATAACCTTTGTCCATTTAGCCACTAGGTCTTAATGTTAACTTATCTGCATTTTATATTACTTATATGTATATTTAACAAATTTATTGTGAAGATTTTTATAATGCATTAAGATAAGGAATTTTTAAGTTCAGAAATAAGAAGCCTGAAAAAAAGAAATAAGAAGCCTAAAGATTAATTTCCAGTGAAGTCAGCTAGCATATTTTATGTGCATAACTTTTAGCCCAATCACAAATGATTGCATCTGTCTTAGTATTTATGTGAGTTTCCAGTAATTTTACAAAGTAGGGTAGTTATGACTTATATCTCCTTTTTAAACAAAAGGAAAAATAAACTTTAGGCTTGCTCCAACAGAAAAAATGATTTAACATGAAATTTTTAAAGCTATAATTTGAAGTAATCTTTCAAATGTCATGCTCATATTTGCAGGATCATTTTAATTTATTGCTAAGTCTTACTTTATTGTTAAACATAACAAAATTATTATTACAGTTGCATGGAAAACAGCATAATAATTTAACTAAAAAGAAGGGAGAGAGATTTTTTTAAGATTTATTTATTTGAGAGAGAGAGAGCATGAGGGGGAGGGGCAGAGGGAGAGGGAGAGAGAATCTCAAGCAGATTTCGTGCTGAGTACGGAGCCAGACCAGGGGCTTGAGCTCATGACCCTGGGATCACACGACCTGAGATGAAACCAAGAGTCTGATGCTCAACGAACTCTGCCACCCCAGTGCCCCAAGATAGAGATTTTAAGTACAGAATTATTTGGGTTGAAATAGTCAATGACCTAAAAAATGGATAAACCCTTAAAACAGAAACTGTTATCTTTATTGTGCAATTGTATCAATGATGCAATTAAACTGTAAACTGCATGCAAAAACTATGACCTTTTATGTTAGTGGTGAAGTACACGAATAATGATTTAAAATATTGAATAATAATTTGGCTCTCAGTTGTAGAGATGGGTAGAATTTTAACCTTGATTTGCAAAATATACAAATCCAAGCATGTTAGGAAATAAACTTCATAAATGATGAAGCAAATAAATTCAAACAATAGCATAAATTAGCAAAAGGATTAAATAGCTTTCTTGAAATCTCTGCTTTACCACTAATAACCTAGATGTAAACTTAAACAAGTCATATTTCCTCTCTAAACCTGTTTCTTATATGTAAAATGCAGGACTTGAGTGAATGACAGCTGAGGTCACTTATAATTCTGTGAATCTAGTATTGTTTCATAGGCCTACAATTTTATTTCCTCCTGTAGTGCCCTCTCAAAGAAATCATTAACTAGTTCATATATTCTGCCTAGGGATTAATAAATTCCTATGGAAATGGATTGAGTATTATTGATTTTCATCAAAATGTTTGTTCTGTGGCTATACATTCAAATGTATTGGGGGTAGGGGTAGAGTATTAGGAGTTTGAAAGATATCAAATCAAATTCACCAAACTGACTACTGGTGAGCACACTTAACAGGGGTGGCCAGGTTTTGAAGAGCCCAAACCTTATACAGTTTGAGAGCCACTGTTTAAAAAAAGTATATATATTTATATTTCTATATATTTGTATATTTTGTATATACATATATATGCAAATTGAAATTTGGAATGAGAAAAATCACAACAAATATAAATTTGAAAAATTTGAAAATATTACAAACATAATTTTCAGGGCCTTGGAAGGGGCTTATACAAGTGAAAGGTCCTAAAACTTAAGTTTCATTGGCTTCATGGTAAATCTGTCTCTGAGACTAGGCATGTTTTTCCCTTTGCATACTTCTCTTTGGTTCTACTCCTTATCTTTAACAGTTTCTGTCACTCCATGGACATAAGTAACGTGAATAATGTGAAAGAAGAAAACAACATTGGAGGTCAAACAGTAAATACTATACAGATATGTTTTTTGTGTCAGAAAAGAATGTGCCACTCCAGTTTGCTTCCTTCTACGTCAGCTGCTTGAATTATTCTTGCTATGTTGTATTAAACACTGGCCACAAAGTTAAAACCTCTTTGGGATGTGTGAAAAGTTTACGAGATGCTTTCATTCAAATGGCTAAAGAGCCTAATCACAAATGTGGACCAATAACAACCAGAATTAGAATAAGTAATAAGTTTCTCATTTTGGGACCATTATTTCATGTCCAGGGAAGTATACTGGCACGTTGGCATCATCAATACCAAAAACTTGTCATACTCATTCTTTTATCTAAGATGCCTGTTCCATGTGCTTTTCAGGCATTTGGTGTGTGGATAATTATGATCATTGATTCGATCAAGGATTATGAAGACCCAAATGTTTTCATTATCATAGCCATTGAAGTCTTGTACAATCTGAGATTTGTATTGTATGCTCTGGCTTTCAGTTAGTTTCCTCTGTTTTTGGCAGCCATCTAAAATGTCTTTGCAGCATTGCAATGCTGTGAGTAGTCAATGATACCATAGTTGATTTTGAGATCTATCATGTTTCAGGAAATTGTGACATCTGTGCCAACTACTGGTTATCAGCATCAGCAATCCAAAATAAAAATTGGAGACAAAATTTAATTGTACCCTTAGAATATTAATATAGCATTCTAGTTAGTAGATGTTGGTGTAAAGCAATATGCCTTGTTGAGGAAAATGACTAGCAGTAGAAGAAAGCTGCCCAGAATGATTAGATGGCAAGAAAAACCACCTTTATGCTCTACAAAGGGATAAATCTAAGAAGTACCTATTTATCTTAGTTAATGGAAAGTTTAGCATTTTTTTAATGATTTTTTATTATATTATGTTAGTCACCATACAGTACATCCCCGGATTCTGATGCAAAGTTCGATGCTTCATTAGTTGCGTATAACACCCAGTGCACCATGCAATACGTGCCCTCCTTACTACCCATCACCAGTCTATCCCATTCCCCACCCCCCTCCCCTCTGAAGTCTTCAGTTTGTTTCTCATAGTCCATAGTCTCTCATGTTTCATTCCCCCTTCTGATTAACCCCCCTTTCTTTATCCCTTTCTTCCCCAACCGATCATCCTAGTTCTTATATTCCATAGATGAGAGAAATCATATGATAATTGTCTTTCTCTGCTTGACTTATTTCACTTAGCATTATCTCCTCCAGTGCCATCCATGTTGCAGCAAATGTTGAGAATTCGATCTTTCTGATTGCTGAGTAATATTACATTGTATATATGGACCACAGCTTCTTAATCCAGTCATCTGATGAAGGGCATCTCGGCTCCTTCCACGATTTAGCTATTTTGGACAATGCAGCTATGAACATTGGGGTGCATATGGCCCTTCTCTTCACTACATCTGTATCTTTGGGGTAAACACCCAGTAGTGCAATGGCTGGGTCATAGGTTAGCATTTTTTTAACATTTAAAAACCCAGTAGGCTACTTCATGGGCTTTCTCTTGTAGAGTAAATCAGTAGTGGAATAATTTCCAAGTGTAAGAAAAGTTAGAACAGAATTACAAAATACATATTTATATGTTGAAATATTGCATGACTGTAAGGTTTTTTCATTATAAAGATAGGTAATCTAAAAAAAGAGTGTTTTGTGTTCCCAAAATGTGTTATTATAGTACATTCTGAATATCTATGATTTAGCTTAAAAAAGTGGCTTTGTCCTTCTACCCTCCATAACAAAGTTTCAAATTCTGTCTACTCCCATGTGAAAATTGGAAACAATGAACTATGTCACAAAATTGTCCAGAGTAAATAGTTCATCTCTGCTCAGTAGGAAAAGCCTAAAACTACTTGGCTGACATCTTACTTTCACTCAAGTGGCAGGACCCAGGAGATAAAACCAGGAAGCCATAATCAGCCACTAGGCTTTCTGTGTGTTCTCCATGGACCATTCTGCAGTAACCCTTTGAGCAATGACCTTAATAGGCTCCCAGAAGTAGCTAGTCTGGGTAACATAGCTGTGCTACTTTATCCTCATCAGGAAGCTTTACAAGAGCTCAGATTTTTTTTTATTATGTTCAGTTAGCCAACATATCATTAGTTTTTAATGCTTTTGATGTAGTGTTCAACAATTCATTAGTTGTGTACAACACCCAGATTTAAAAAAGGAAGTATAAATTTGTAACTCACAGAGTACCCTGTCTGTCTTTTTGCTTCCCTTCTTTGTCCCATTCTATCTCACTTTTTTACCACCGCCCTCTCTCTCAATTGCTTTAAGTGTGATATGGTCAGTTACTTGCCTACTCAGAAGCTTCATCCATGAATATTTCCCCCAGTGCTGTGGGAATGTGGCAGTAATTGAATGTTCTATAAATGAAAATTTAAAGAATTTTTTAAAAGATTTTTTTAAAGATTTTGTTTATTTGTCAGAGAGTGAGAGAAAGAGAGCACACACAAGCAGGGGGAGTGGCATGCAGAGGGAGAAGCAGGTCCCCACAGAGCAAGGAGCCTGATGTGGGACTCATCCCAGGACCCTGGGATCATTCCCAAGCGGAAGGCAGGCGCTTAACCAACTGAGCCACCCAGGTGTCCCAAAAATTTAAAGAATTTTTATAATTCTAAAAATAAAGATGGATTTTCATACATTTTGTACTTTTGAATAAAAAAAGATGATTTCAGGGGCAATGCTTGGCTCAGTCTGAAGAGCATGCAACTCTTGATCTTGGGGTCCTGAGTTCAAGTTTCACATTGGGTATAGAGATTACTTAGATAAATAAAACTTAAAAAAAAAAGATGATTTCAAATGTAGTATTTTTTTAATATTTTAATGTTTTTTTATTATATTATCTTAGTCACCATACAGTACATCCCCGGTTTCTGATGTGAGTTCAGTGATTCAATAGTTGCTTATAACACTCAGTGCACCATGCTATACATGACCTCATTACTACCCATCACCAGCCTATCCCATTCCCCCACACCCCTCCCCTTTGAAGCCCTCAGTTTGTTTCTCAGAGTCCATAGTCTCTCATGCTTCATTCCCCCTTCTGATTACCCCCACTTTCTTTATCCCTTTCTTCCCCTACCGATCTTCCTAGTTCTTATGTTCCATAGATGAGAGAAATAATATGATAATTGGCTTTCTCTGCTTGACTTATTTCACTTAGCATTATCTCCTCCAGTGCCGTCCATGTTGCAGAAAATGTTGAGAACTCGTTCTTTCTGATGGCTGAGTAATATTCCATGGTATATATGGACCACAACTTCTTAATCCAGTCATCTGTTGAAGGGCATCTTGGTTCCTTCCACGATTTGGCTATTGTGGAAAATGTTGCTATGAACATTGGGGTGCATATGGCCCTTCACTTCACGACGTCTGTATCTTTGGGGTAAATACCCAGTAGTGCAATGGCTGGGTCATAGGGTAGCTCAATTTTTAACTCTTTAAGGGACCTTCACACTGTTTTCCAGAGTGGCTGTACCAACTTGCATTCCCACCAACAATGTAGGAGGGATCCCCTTTCTCCACATCCTCTCCAGCAATTGTTGTTTCTTGCCTTGTCAATTTTTCCCATTCCAACTTGCGTAAGGTGGTGTCTTAGTGTGGTTTTGATTTGAATTTCCCTGATGGCTAATGATGTTGAACATTTTTTCATGTGTCTGTTAGCCATTTGTATGTCTTCATTGGAAAAGTGTCTGTTCATATCTTCTGCCCATTTTATGATTTGTTTATTTGTTTCTCGTGTATTGAGTTTGAGAAGTTCTTTGTAGATCTTGGATACCAGTCCTTTATCTGTGGTGTCCTTTGCAAATATATTCTCCCATTCCGTGGGCTGTCTCTTAGTTTTTTTGACTGTTTCCTTGGCTGTGCAGAAGCTCTTTATCCTGATAAAGTCCCATAAGTTCATTTTATCTTTTATTTCTCTTGCCTTTGGAGATGTGTCGTGAAAAAGGTTGGTTTGGCCAATGTCGTAGAGGTTGCTGCCTATGTTCTCCTATAGGATTTTGATGGATTCCTATCTCACGTTGAGGTCTTTCATCCATTTGGAGTTTATCTTTGTGAATGGTGTGAGAGAGGGTCAAGTTACATTCTTTTGCATGTAGCTGTCCAATTTTCCCAGCACCATTTTTTGAAGAGACTTTTTTTCCACCGGAAGTTTTTTCCTGCTTCATCAAAGATTAGTTGCCCAAAGAGCCAAGGGTCCATTTTTGGAGTCTATATTCTGTTCCATTGGTCTATGTGTCTGTTTGTGCCAGTACCATGCTGTCTTTGTGATCACAGCTTTATGGTACAGCTCAAAATCTGTCACTGTGATGCCCCCAGCTTTGTTTTTCCTTTTCCACAGCTCCTTGGCGATTCGGGGCCTTTTCTGGTTCCATACAAATTTAAGGACTATTTGTTCCAGTTCTTTGAAAAATGTCCTCGGTATTTTGATCGGGATAGCATTGAAAGTGTAGATTGCTCTTCATCAGGATAGCATTGAAAGTGTAGATTGCTCTGGGTAGCATGGACGTTTTAACTATATTAATTCTTCCGATCTATGAGCATGGAATATTTTTCCATCTTTTCGTGTCTTCCTCGATGTCTTTCAAGAGTGATTTGTAGTTTCTAGAATATAGATCCTTTAGGTCTCTGGTTAAGTTAATTCCAAGGTAACGTATGGTTTTTGGTGTTATTGTAAATGGGATGGATTCCCTAATTTCTCTTTCTTCAGTNTTTTTTCAGTCTCATGATTCGTGTATAGAAATGCAACTGATTTCTGAGCACTGATTTTGTATCCCGCCACATTACTGAATTGCTCTATAACTTCTAATAGTTTGTGAGTGGTTTCTTTTGGGTTTTCCATATAGAGTATCATGTCATCTGCGAAGAGAGACATTTTGACTTCTTCTTTGCCGATGTGGATACTTTGATCCCTTTTTGTTGTCTGCTTGCTGTTGCAAGGACTTCTAGTACTATGTTGAATAATAGTGGCAAGAGTGGGCATCCTTGTCGTGTTCCTGATCTTAAGGGAAAGGCTTCCAGCTTTTCCCCATTGAGAATAATGCTTGCAGTAGGCTTTTCATAGATGGCTTTNTTTCCCCATTGAGAATAATACCTGCTGTAGGCTTTTCATAGATGACTTTTATGAGATTGAGAAATGTACCCTCTATTCCTACACTCTGAAGGGTTTTAATCAGGAAAGGATGCTGTGTTTTGTCAAATGCTTTTTCTGCATCAATTGAGAGTATCATATCGTTCCTGAATCTTTTCTTGTTGATATGATGTATCACGCTGATCGTTTTGCGAATGTTGAACCACGCTTACATCCCAGGTTTGAATCCCACTTGGTAATGATGGATAATCCTTTTAATGCACTGTTGGATTCTATTAGCCAGGATCTTGTTGAGGATTTTAGCGTCCATATTCATTAGGGAAATCGGTCTGTAATTCTCCCTTTTGTTGGGGTCTTTGCCTGGTTTGGGGATCAAGGTAATATTGGCCTCATAGAATGAGTATGGTAGCTTTCCTTCTGTTTCTATTTTTTGAAATAGCTTTAGGAGAATAGGTATTATTTCTTCTTTGCATGTTTGGTAGAATTCCCCAGGAAAACCGTCCGGGCCTGGAGTTTTGTTATTTGGAAGGTTGTTTATCACTGACTCAATCTCTTCATAATTAATTGGCCTGTTTAAAAAATCAATTTCTTCCTGTTTCAGTCTTGGTAGTTTATAGGCTTCCAGGAAGGCCTCCATCTCTTCCAGATTGCTTAATTTATTGGCCTAAAGCTGTTGGTAAAAGTTTCTAATAACCTTCCAATTTCATTGGTGTTGGTTGTGACCTCTACCTTCTCATTCATAATTTTATTAATTTGGGTCCTTTCTCTATTCTTTTGGATAAGTCTTGCCATTGGTCGGTCAATTTTATTAATTCTCTCAACGAACCAGCTTCTAGTTCTGTTGATCTGCTCTACTGTACTCCTGGTTTCTAATTCATTGATTTCTGCTCTAATCTTGGTCAACTGCTTCCTCGTGCATGGATTAGGCCTCTCCCTCTGTTGCTGTTCCAGCTACTTGAGGTGAGAATATAAAATCTGCATTTTAGATTTTTCTGTTCTTTTGAGTGAGGCTTGGATGGCTATATATTTCCTCCTTAGGACTGCCTTTGCAGTATCCCATAGGTTTTGGACTGTTGTGTTTTCATTCTCGTTGGTCTCCATAAATTGTTTAAATTGATTTTTGTTTTCCTGGTTTATTGAATCATTCCTGAGCAAGATGGTTCTTAGTCTCCACGTTTTTGAGTTTCTTCCAAATTTTTCCTTGTGGTTGAGTTCCAATTTCAGAGCGTTGTGGTCTGAGAATATGCAGGGGATAATTTCAATCTTTTGGTATCNGTTGTGGTCTGAGAATATGCAGGGGATAATTTTAGTCTTTTGGTATCAGTTGAGACCAGTTTTCTGTCCCAGAACATGGTCTATTCTTGAGAATTTTCCATGCGCATTAGAATGGAATGAATATTCTTTGCTTCTGGGGTGTACTGTTCTATATATATATCTATGAGGTTCACCTCGTCGAGTATGGCATTCAAAGCCCTTGTTTCTTTGTCGATTTTTTGCATGGGTGTCTGTCTATTTCTGATAGTAGAGTGTTGAGGTCCCCTACTATTAACATATTTTTATCTATATATCTCTTTATTGTGGCTGAGAGTTGGCTTGTGTATCTTGCTGCTTCCCTGTTGGGGGCATATATAGTTGTCATATCAACTTGTTGGATACATTCTTTAAGAATAATATAGTGCCCTTCTGGTTCTCTAACTATAGTCTTTAGTTTAAAATCTAATCTGTCTGATATGAGAATTGCTACCCTAGCTTTCTTTTGAGGTCCATTGACATGAAAGATGGTATTCCATCCCTTTACTTTCAGTCTGAATGAATCTTTAGTTTCAAAATGAGTCTCTTTTAGACAGCAAATGGATGGGTCATGTCTTTTTATCCAATCTGCAACCCTGTGGCGTTTTATGGGAGCATTAGGCCATTTACACTGAGACTGAATATTGAGAGATATGATTTTAATGATGCCATGTTGCCAGTAAAGTCTTTGTTTCTATCGATTATGTCTTTCTGTTCTGTGTCACTCTTGGGGCCTTTTTACTTTTATAGAACCCCCCTTAATATCTCCTGTAGGGCTGGTTTCGTGGTTATGAAATTGGTCAATGACTGGCGATTCTGGAAGGTCTTTATTTCTCCATCAATTCTGAATGACAGTCTTGCTGGATAAAGGATCCCTGGCTGCATTTTTTTTCTCTGAAAGAGATTTAAAAATGCCCCCCCAACCCTTTCTGTCATTCCAGGTCTGTGTAGACAGGTCTGACGTAATTCTGATACCTTTGCCTTGCTACGTGAGAAATGTCTTTGCCCTGGCCGCTTTCAATACTGTATCCTTGGATCTAATATTTGTGAATTGCACTATGACGTGACGTGGCGTAGGTTTGTCGTGGTTGAGCTTGGGAGGGGTCCTCTCTGCCTCTTCGACACGAATGTTTGTTTCCCTTGCTAAATTTAGGGAAGTTTTCAGCTACAGTTTGTTCAAATATCTCTTCTAGGCCTCTGTTTTTCTCCACCCCCTCGGGGATGCCGATGATTCTGACATTGAAACGTTTCATTGAGTCAGTAATCTCCCGTAACCTACATTCCTGAGCATGGATTTTTTTTGAGTCCAGCTTCTATTTTAGCTTTTTCTTCTACTAACCCATCCTCCAATTCGCTGATACGTTCTTCTGCCTCACTCACCCTGGCCGTCAGAGCCTCTAGTTTTGACTGCATTTGGCTCCTAGAATTTTTAATTTCTGCCAGATTCTCTCTCATTTCCCCCCTTAGAGATTCTATATTCTCATTAACATTTTCGTTAATACTTTTTTCAAGTCTACACATCATCTTGACCATTGTTACTCTGAATTCCATTTCTGATAATTTGGTTATATCCATATCCATTAGTTCTGTGGCAGAGGTCACAGACTCATTGTCTTTTCTTTGCTGGAAGGGATTTCCTCTTCTCGTCATTCTGATGGTGAGAGGTCGCAAGGTTGTCCAGAGCCCAAATTATTGACTGGAACCCAGGCTGTGCACCCTTCTTTATAGGGATCTTAGGGATGTGGGCTTCTTGATTTTTCAGCCTGCCTTCTGGGGGAGGGGCCTGCCGCACCGATACTCAGCCAACCCTGTTTGGGTAGAGTCTCCGTGTCCCCTGCGAGGGGGGATGGGGATGGGCACATTGTGGTCCGGTCTTCCCAGGCTTTTGTTCTCTGGCAGCTTTCCCTGGCATTTTGCTGTGCCTCTTCTGAGAGTCAGAGCAGCAGTGGCCGAATCTCAGCCTCCGTCTTAGAACAGAGGGATTGTGGACCGTTCTCCACTGATGTTCTGGCCACTTTAACTCTGTTTCTGTTGGTGCTGCTCAACCCTGCAGCATCCCGGGATGTGCGCCCCACGCCCGGTGTCCCAGCCCTCACTTCCACAGCCCACATGTCTCTGTCCTTTGTGTTTCTAATACCACCAGCCTCTAGCCACCCCCGTGTGCTCCGAAGTTCTGGCCCTCAGTCTGGTGGCGCGTGTTCCAGGCTCACAGTCTCAGTTTGCTCTCTCACCGGGTGCCGGTCCGCGCATCCACCTGCTCCCCCGTGCAGGTGGCTACCACTTCCCAGTGCCCGAATGCGGCGGCTCCTCCCCCTTCTGTTTATCTTCTGATATCTGTGCGCGGTTTCAGGGCTCCCCGCTTCGTACCTCAATACTCAGCGCTGGAGATGTTCATTTCTAGAGATCCAGATGTATCTTCCTGCGTCTCAGGCTGATTCCATGGATGTTCAGGCTGGTCTGGTACCTATCCAGCTCAACTCAGGGGACCGGCTGAAAAAGGGGTCCCCTCCTCCTCTGCCATCTTAACTCCCAGTCTCCGATTTTTTTTTTAAGATTTTATTTATTTATTCAACAGAGATGGAATCAGCCAGCGAGAGAGGGAACACAATCAGGGGGAGTGGGAGAGGAAGAAGCAGGCTCATAGCGGAAGAGCCTGATGTGGGGCTCGATCCCATAACGCCGGGATCACGCCCTGTGCCAAAGGCAGACGCTTAACTGCTGTGCCACCCAGGCATCCCAGTCTCCGATTTTTTTAAGTTTCTATTATTAAAAGCAATTATAATATTCCTGAATCTTATGATGTATTTCTTTTATATTAGTGCATTTTTAGTTCTTTGGCTTTATTATTTAGTTTAGTTCAACAAAGGTTTATGGAGCCCTTCTACTGCATGCTAGGAATAAAGAGTAAAAATAAATACAACATGGCTTCTGCTATTGAAATGCTGCCAGTCTAATTAGTGGTCGATATGTGAAAACTTGGCTAGTGCCTAGTCTTAAAAAATGGCTCGTTCTTTTGAAATGTTTTCTTTTTTTATTATAATAATATTTTTTATTATATTATGTTATTCAACATGCAGGATATCCCTAGTCTGTGATGTAAAATTCCATGATTCATTACTCGTGCATAACACCCAGTGCACCATTCAATACGTGCCCTCCTTAATACCTATCACCAACCTATCCCATTCCCCCACCGCCTCCCCTCTGAAGCCCTCAGTTTGATTCCCAGAGTCCATATTCTTTTATGGTTCATTCCCCCTTCTGTTTACCCCCCCTTCCTTCTTCCCTTTCTTCTCCTACCAATCTTCCTGCTTCTTATGTCCCATAAATGAGTGAAACCATATGATAATTGTCTTTCTCTGCTTGACTTATTTCACTTAGCATTATCTCCTCCGCTCCTGTCCATGTTGGAGCAAATTATGAGAAATCGTTCTTGTTGATGGCTGAGTAACATTCCATTGTATAAATGGACCACATCTTCTTAATCCAGTCATCTGTTGGAGGGCATCTCGGTTCCTTCCACGATTTAGCTATTGTGGACAATGCAGCTATTAACATTGGGGTGCATGTGGCCCTTCTCTTCACTATGTCTGTATCTTTGGGGTAAATCCCCAGTATCGCAATGGCTGGGTCATAGGGTAGCTCAATTTTAAACTTTTTAAGGGACCTCCACACTGTTTTCCAAAGTGGTTGCATTCCCACCAACAGTGTAAGAGGGATCCCCTTTCTCCATGTCCTCTCCAACATTTGTTGTTTCTTGCCTTGTCAATTTTTGCCATTCTAACTGGCGTAAGGTGGTATCTCAATGTGGTTTTGATTTGAATTTCCCTGATGGCTAATGATTTTGAACATTTTTTCATGTGTCTGTTAGCCATTTGTATGTCTTCATTGGAAAAGTGTCTGTTCATATCTTCTGCCCATTTTTGAAATTTTTTCTGTCTCTTCATTTATGATAAATACTATGGATTACAAATTAATTTCCAAAGTGTTTCTTTTAAATATATTTTTGATAGGGGTGCCTGGGTGGCTCAGTTGGTTAAGCATCCAACTCTTGATTTTGGCTCAGGTCATGATCTCAGAGTCATGGGACTGAGCCCCATATCAGTCTCTGCACTCAGTGGGAATTCTGCTTGAAATTATCTCTTTGACTATGGACTCTGGGAAACAAACTGAGGGCTTTAGAGGGGAGGGTGTGGGGGATCGGGATAGGCTGATGATGGGTATTAAGGAGGGCACGTATTGCATTGTGCGCTGGGTGTTATATGCAAGTAATGAATCATGGAACTTTACATCAAAAACTTGGGATGTACTGTATGGTGACTAACATAACATAATAAAATATTTTTATAAAAAAAATAAAATAAATTCTCTTTCCCTCTCCCTCTCATACTCTGTAAAATAAATAAATAAATCTTTTAAATAAATTAAAATGGTTTTGATAACTGATTACAGATGTCTACTGAGATTCAGAAACTAGCCTTGTAACAAGCTTCTAAGAAAAAAATGCTTAATTCTGTTGACTGTTTTGTTAATATATTTATTAATTAACATAATAGACTTAAAGGAAAGAAGAAAAAACATCCTTCTTTAAAATGTTTACACATTTTTTAAAAAGAGAACTTCATCAGCTAACCAAATGAAAACCATACATCTTTTTTTATTATGTTCAGTTAGCCAGCATATAGTACATCATTAGTTTTTGATGTAGTGTTCAGCGATTCATTAGTTGTGTATAACACCAAGTGCTCATCACAATATATGCCCTCCTTAATAACCATACATCTTTTAAGTACTAATTTGTATTCTTGAATATGTGCTGCTAATATAAGGGAAAAAACATGTCTATTTTTGTGGTTATAAATCTATTGTATATGTTATATAGTATATAGTATGAATATATAATAACTAATATACTATAATATGCAACTATATTATAAAATACATGATTAATGTACAATTAATGCATAATACATATTATATGATATGTAATATTACATAGTATATACAATATGTATTTTATTTATTGTATATAGTATATATTGTATATATTATATATTGTATATATTATATATTATACAATATATAGTATATATTATATATGTGTTGCGTATTGTGTGTGTGTGTGTATATATATGTGTATATATATATATGTGGTCACTAGACAGGATTTAAAGTGCTTTATTTCTAGCCTGAATATTATTTTATTTCTTTCTCAACTAAAATTAGTATAATGTATATTTTATAATATTGCATAATATATTGTATAGTATTGTATACTATTTTATAGTATATAATATATATACAATATATAATATATTGTGTATATATGATGTATATTGTATATAGAGAGTATATTTCATATACTGTGTATATATATACATTTATATATATATACACACACACACTTATATAAGGTCAATAACAAGATTTTAAGTCCTTTATTTCTAGCTGGAATATTATTTTCTTTCTCAACTAAAATTAGACTTCGTAGCTTATTTTCAAATGATGTATTGATTGGTTGTGTTTACTACCACATTTTTTAAATTATATGAAGTAAAAAGTGAAAGGCTCTCCCCTAGAGGTAGTCACTATTAACCATTTAATACATATCCTTTCTGATTTTTTCCAATTCATTTAATTTCACATATAATTTCAATCCATATTATTTATTTCAACAAAGGGTAAATTAGAAAAAGAATGAAAGAGAACAACCCTTTTGTAGTGAGCTAAAATAAGATAAAATGTAGCCCACTCTAATATTAAGAGGCGTCATTTTCCCCTATGTGTGTATACATAGTGTATTTCTCCAATTGAACACCAATAATTTGTATTGCCTACTTTGTCACAATCATTAAGGTCTTTCCTAAAGAATGAATATCCTTCACAATCACTTTGTAAATTTACTTACTATGTAATATTTTTTATATACTGAGGACAAACACTGGTAGGTGTTGGTTTGTGGTCAAATATTGGTAAGTGTTGGTTTGTGGTGTCTAGGTACAAAACACTCTATTCACATTATCTCTTTTAATCTACACAACAGCCATGTGAGGAAGGTATTAATAGTATCCCTGTTTTAAAAATGAGAAAACCAAGGCTTAAAGAGTTTAACTTGCCCAAAGGTACACAGGTTATAAATGTCAGAGCCAGGATTCAAGACCACTGGTTCCCAGTGCTATGCTGTTAACTACTATACTTACATAATTGCCACTTAGATAGTAAAATCGTTTGACCACATAATGTAACACTGAGCAACTATTGCTCTCTAGGATTGGCCTTATTTTCAAGTGAATTAGGTTTTTCAACTGAAGTGTCTTGTCTACAATTAAGCATGTATTCATTTTCATAAATAGTACACCCTTCCTACATTAAATCCTTCTTTTGAAATGTTCTTAGAACATAGCACTATGATAAATGTATCAGATCACATTTCCTGACATGAAAGAAATCACAGCTGTGGTAGAATCAGCATCAACAAAGGCTTAGGGAAATTGGAAGTTAATATTGGAGAAAGTAAATAGAAAAAGTAATCAGAAGACAACTGAGACAAGCATTATCTTATAATGTCATCATTGACTAATTTTAGAGCTGTTAATTCTGATATGAACTAATCTACTCAGACTGTGTTACAGTTAATGCCTTTCATATAATCTGAGATGCAAATATCTTAAACTCAGTTTTGAAGTGTTAATAAAATAATCTAATCCAACTCTATACCCTCTAGCTGATTTTTCACAGACAAAATGTCCCATTTTTGACAAATCTTCTTTCCACTTATATCCACTTTTTGAAGTTTACTAATCTTGAACTTTTTTCTGGGAATAGAAGGGAATTTAAAATGATCCTATGTATTTATACATAGTATATTTCTCCAAATGTCCCAATTAAGTGAGGCGATATTAATATGGCACTAAGCCATAACAAAGTGAGTTAATATTTATAAGGCACTAAAGACAGCCTGGCATATAGTAAGTTCTGCATAAGGATTGCTAAATAAATCCATTCATATCTTTGTAATATAAAGTTAGACTTATATATTTATTAGGCTGGTTTAGTAATTAAAGTTGTGAGCTCCAGCACCAGACGACTTGAGTTCAAATCCTAGCTCCATTACTTAAAAACTGTGTGACTTTGGTCAAGTTAATTTAATTATCTAGGCCTTGGTTTCCTCATCTGTTAAATAGGAATAGTACCTAATTCATAAGGTGGTTGTGAGAATTTAAAAAGTTACCATAGAATAATGCCAGACATATTAAAAAAAAAACTCTCAAAGAATGTTAACTGTTTATGTAATCATGAGTGTACATGTGCATAGTTTATAATCTGTTGTCTTTTCATAAAAATGCTAAAATGCTAATTAAGATGCCTGAGCCTTTTATAAACAACTATGGTTTCCTTTTTACAGCACATTAGGCTCAATGTTTAATGGGCTTTTCACTTTTGCTTTTAGCCAATTGCCACTGAACCCAAAGCAATGACTTTTGCAGTAGGACATGGACCTGACTGTGTGGCTCCAACTCAACATGTATCAATGGTGAGTGGGTTGAATTCTCCATTAGATAGCATTGAGAAGCTAACTATTGGAGAAATATATACATAAATTTTGCCACTTAAGTAATATTCTACATGTAGCTTGAATTCAGGACCCTAGATAGAATTTGTTTCATTATGATATTTGGACTCAAATAAAATCATTCCACCATGGGCTCTAGTTAAGATTCCCTTTCAGTAATCTTACAAGAACAATTCAAGATTTATTCATTCATTTAATAATTTATTGAACAGATGGCCTAACTGCTATTTATGACTATCTGAGTTCTTTACTTCCTAAGTAAATGTAGGCTAGTATTTGACATTTGTCTCTGTTGACTCTTCCTTGAAACTTAATGTAATAGCTTTTTTTTTCTGGAATAATTTTTTTAACTTCTCTGATTCTCTGTTGTTTTTACTAGCTCCTATTCTTAGCATGATATACACAGCCCTTAAAATTATAATCTCAACCAAATTTCCAACCTCATCTCCTGCAACTCTGCATCCTAGAGTCTCCTAGCCATACTACACCTCTCCTGTATCTGCAAATACTCTGTATGCTGTCACTCTTTGTGCCTTTTGTTCATATTTTTTCTTAGTTCTCAGATTTCTTGCCTCTTCCTTCTCTGCCTGAGCAATTATTACTAATTCTTCAACATTCAGTTCAAAACTCACTTCTCTTGTGATATTTTACCTGACACCCTCGGGTAGAATTAATCAGGTTATTTTTGTGTATGATCATGTGGTAATTTGTAAATAATACTGTCAAAAAACTCATCGCATTGTATTCTAGTCAGTCTGTGCCATGTTTTCTTATTGTTTTTTTGTAATTATAGCAAGTACCGGTGTACCTTGAGCATAGTAGGATTTTAATGTTTGTTGAACAAATGAATATATATGATTAAATGTATGTAGGTATGGATGGATGAATGGCCAAGGTCCCAGATTAAGGCCAGGCCAGAAAATCGTAAACAATAGTGAGTAAACCAAAGATGCTATTTCATCCTCTAGGTTCAGAGAATATGAAAACATAAGTCCAAAAAAATCCTGATAAACACAGTGGGTTCTGGTATTTTTATTCTGCCATATCCATCCCTTCTTCCCAAGGAAAGGAGACCTCAGAATCCAGTCCTAATGAGATGGGGTTATTTACTCTTCCAGGACACAAATATACAGGGACTACATCTTAGAATATTCCTGGCCCCTCTGACAAGACTATAAAGTATTTAGATTCTTCCAGTCTCTACCTCACATTCACAAAGTGAGTTTCTCACGTTAACATACTTATTTACTTACCTGAATCTTGTTATTTAATCAATTTGGAAACATGGTTATTAAATAATATAAAAGTACAAGAAAAATAACATTGTTTAGCTACTTTAATAGAAGCAACTTCACAATTTCCAGAAATTCCTCACTTACATTCCCACAATATATGAACTGAAATATGACATATTAGGAAATTATAAATCATTCTGTCTAATCAGCTCAATCTTTAAGAATCACATAAACACATATTGGCAATTTTCTCATATAATTTATAACATTTATTTCTAAGATAACAAGATACACAGTTGATTATAGTTACATAGAAACCACATATTATCAGTGTTATAACAAAATATTTGAAAGGTAGAAATAAATCCTAAGCTCTTCTTAGGAAGTGGGGGCTATGCAGTGCCAAGTAGCCAACTTTAAAGGGAAAATGTGGATAAGGCACTCCTAATTGGCTTATTAATCTTTAAAAGTTAAGTGATCAAGACCAAAAGTGGTGCTAATTAACATCTAATTCAAAAAGTATTATCATCAGTCATTTTTGTTTTTTGCCAAGTCCTGTGTGTTCCACACTTTAGAGGTCCTTTTTGCTTGGACGCTGCTAACTGTATGTGTGTAAATGAGTATGAAAGGAAAAACCCATGTATGCTTCAGTTATTTGTCTTTACAGTTTCTTCACAGGAGATGTAAACTTAAGCATGTATGAAGAGAAGTAATTGATTTACTTATCACTAGAACAATGAAAGACATTTTTACTTTTCAGAAACACTTAAAGTCTGTTCCACATACTTTTTTGAGTGTAGTTACATAGACTGTCATCTGTTGCCAAAGAAACACTCAATGAAATGTAGGTCTAAGTAATAAAAATAGCAATCATTTATGGAATGTTTACTATGTGCTGGACACTAGGATAATCACTTTATAAGTGATGATTTGTTTGATCTTTATGCCAACCTAATGAATTATATATTATTTTTTATTTGAGTATAGTTGGTACACAATGTTATATTAGTTTAAGGTGTACAACATAGTAATTCAACTTCTCTATATATTCTATGCTCACCACAATGTAGCTACCATCTGTTACCATACATCACTATTATAATATTCCCTATGTTGTGCCTTTTATTCAATTATTATTTCTCCATTTTACAGATGAAGAACCTGAACCACATAGAATTTAAATAACATGTCCCAAATTACATAGCTATTAAATGGCAGGCAATCTGATAACAGAGCTCATGCTTTTATCCAATGTGGCATATTATTTCTGTATTGCCTAGTATTTGTCTATGGAATTGTTATAATGAGTTCACTCCAAAACAAAGTTCCATTTGGTTTCCCCACTCTTTTGCCAGAAAAGATTATGGAGATTGACCTTTCTTAAATCAAGTCAAGTCTGTGGGATTATTGGCAATGTTAGAGTAAGCTAGGTTTCTGAATGGCCAAAGTGCAGTGCCAAATATTAAATGCCTCCTTTTAAGAGGCTTTTTGCATTGAGAAAGGTCATATAGTCTCTGCACTGAAAATAACCACCTTTAAAATCCTATTACACTTTGTGATTCTTCCTGATGAAAACAGAATTTTCATCATTTTTCATTGGGTTACATTATTATTGGTCCCTGTAGTGCTAATGAAAAAGGCTGTTATTACCTGGTTTTGCCTTTTAATGTACATAACTTTTCAATTAAATAGAAAAATGAGGACCAGCAACACATTACTAGTGATGAGAAACATCTCGTGAGATGTCAGAAGACATCTGTGAAATTAAATCAGAGCATTCTCAAGTGAATTTTTCTTATTTAAAACATCAACCACATGGGGCGCTTGGGTGTCTCAGTCAGTTGGGGTTGGGCGTCTGACTCTTGGTTTCAGCTCAAGTCATGACCTCATGGGTCATGGGATCAAGTTCTGTATCAGGCTCTGTGCTCAGTGGAGAGTCTGCTTGAAGATTCTCTCCCTTTGGCCCTCCACCCATCCCCGCTCTCTCTCTCTCTCTCTCATAAATAAATAAATCTTTTAAAAAAAATACAACATCAACCACACTTTGAAAGATTTCTTCTCTCCATATGTTGATTGTATGCTTATATACTCTTATTATATGTGCCCTTTATCCTCTCAAGACAGGCTCATAATCTATTATGGCTTGAGTCTTCAAAGTATACTTTCCCGTGAGTGTGAATCATCTGTTAGCAAACCAAATTTTGTTGTTGTTGTTGTATTGCACAAAATGTAGTAGGTTATTGGGAATATAAGTACTCTGATAAGGCCATGTGGTGGGTTATAAATTTAAATTCCACAGCCATTGTCCACAGATTTTCATACTTTTTTATTAATATTGACCATTGATAATTTTCAAGTCCATCTAAATTACAAATTGATAATC
This sequence comes from Ailuropoda melanoleuca, assembly GCF_002007445.2. Lineage (NCBI taxonomy): Eukaryota > Metazoa > Chordata > Mammalia > Carnivora > Ursidae > Ailuropoda > Ailuropoda melanoleuca. Next base: position 62,127,385 of record NC_048238.1, read on the forward strand.
CATTATATGCACTGCAAAGAGATTATTCTTCCTATAAACAGTACTTTGTGATAGAGTATCATTCTCCTACTCAAAACATTACACAGCTCTCCATCACCTGCAAATTAACCTCAAATGCTTTTTGTTATAAATCAAAATGTACTAAATGTACTAAATGTACAAAATGTACTAAAATGACAACCCTGGTCTGTCAGTATCCTATTAGTGATTTTTATTCTGTGTGTTTGTTTGTTTGTTTTTCTGCTTCTGCCTTAATGGGTTTCTTACACTCCTTAGAATTCACCATCTACATTCCTACCTGTTTGCTTTTGCTGAAACCATTTCATCTTTCTGGAAATGTCAGACTATTCTCTCTGATTGTCTGAATGCTCTCTCTCTCCCAAATCTCTACCTTCTCCATGAGGTCTTTACTGAGCATTCCACCTCCTATAGAATGTCATAAAACTTTGTCTTCATATACTACTTTGTGTTGTAATTTCTATTTTATGTGGAGATAGTGCTTTGTTAACCAGATTTAACCTCCATCAGAGAACAGACTTCGTTTATCCTTCACCAACCTAAGAAAAAATGTACAGCTTACAACATAAATATTTGCCAATTTATTCACTAGTCTCATAGATTTTTATCAAACATTATACCTGTTGTCCATTTGTATGTTTTCTTTGAAGAACTGTCTATTCAGGTCCTTTCCCCAGTTTTAAATTGGGTAATTTGTTTTTTTGCCATTGCATTGTTTGTTATTAAACCTATATCAGATATATGGTTTGCAAATATTTTCTCCTATTTTATGTTGCTTTTTGTGTTCCGTTGATTGTTTCCTTTCCTTTGCAGAAACTTTTCAATTTGATGTAATCCTACTTGCTTTCACTTTTATCGTTTGTGCTTTGTGTGTCATACTCAAAATATCATTGCAAGGCCAATGTCAAAAGCTTTTTCCCTATGTTTCTTCTGATTTTTTTACAGTTTCAGATCTTATATTTAAATCTTGGAGCCATTTTTAGCTGATGTTTGTGTATAGTGCAAGATAGCAGTCCAATTTTATTCTTTTATATGAGGATATTCAGTTTTCCCAATACCATTTATTGAAAAGACTATCTTTCCCCCCATTTTGTGTTCTTGGTGCCTCTGTAAAAAATAGTTGACTATAGGGACACTTGGGTGGCTCAGTTGGCTAAACACTTGCCTTCGGCTCAGGTCATGATCCCAGGTTCCTGGGATCACATCCTGCATTGGGCTCCTTGCGCAGCCAGGAGTCTACTTCTCCCTCTGTCTGCCACTCCCTGTTTGTGCTCTCTCACTTTCTCTCTCTGACAAATAAATAAATGAAATCTATATGCATAGGTTTATCTCTGAGTTCTATATTTTGTTCCATTGATCTGTGTATCTGTTTTTATGCCAATAACATACTGTTTTGACTACTATAGTTTTGTAATATAGTTTGGAATAGGGAAGTGTGGTACTTTCAGCTTTGTTCTTGCTCAAGAATGTTTTGGTGATATAGGGTCCTTTGTGGTTCCATATGAATTCTAGGATTGTTATTTCTATGAAAAATGCCATTGGAATTTTGATAAGAATTTCATTGTATCTGTAGATAACTTTGGGTAGTATAGACATTTTAATTAATATTATTAATTCCATTCCATGAGCATGGGGTATTTTTCCATTTATTTGTGTCTTCCGCAATTACTTCCATCAGTATTTTATAGTTTTCAGTGTACTGATCTTTTACCTCCTCAGTTAAATGTATTCCTGTGTGCTTAATTATTTTTGATAGTTATTCTTTAACAGAAAACTATAGCTTGTTTTTATCCATTTTTTACAAATACATTTTGTACACTGTAACTGGAAGTTTAATTGTGACCAATAAGAAAAGTGAAAAATGAAGAACTGACCTATTAGCTAGGATTTTGCTACACTGATAAGTCATACGTATTCCTCTAATACTGCTCCCAGAGTTTGTGAGTTGACGTAAATCAATATGATCTTTTTAATAACTAGCATTTCCATTAGCAAAGGATAATAATTTTCAGCTCAGCAACTTAGTATGTAATCAATAGTCACCAAGGCTACAGGGGAAAATCACACTGTAAGTTTTACAAACTAATAACCTTAATGTTAATATAAACTAGTTAGTTGATCTATAGAAAACATTTTCAAACATAATTCAGAGATATTACAGCTATGGCTTGGGAATTTGTCAGCAATTGATAACTAGAAAGAACAAAAATAATAGAGATATAATTCCTCTGTTATTTCCTTAACTTTGTTTTAACCTGTTATTCATCCACTCATTCACCCAATATCTATCTATGGAGCCTCCTCCTTAGTTTTGAGTATTATTTGAAAGCACTGATTTAAAAAAAAACTGAGAGTAAAAATTATGTGTTTTTCCTGCCTAGTGACTTACATTATAGATAGAAATCAAAACTTGAATTCAAGGTTTATAATCAGATAACTTTAAGGTCCAGGAAAGTATCTTAAATAATTGAAGCAAGCTAGATATATAAAAATTGGAAGTGATTTGGAAAGATGTGGTCCAGGAAGCATGAGCAGTATAGTAAACCTTTGGGTACTATGGATGCAATTTAGGACTTTTTAAGATTCATGGACTTCTTTTAAGATAACATTAGGAAGGAAGCTAGGATACTGGTTTATTCCCTTAGGCATAAAGCACAGCATGTCTCCATAAGTCCTACCTTCTTTGATGTGGCCTCTTCTCTCCCTTTAGTTGTGGACTTTGTTCTGACAGTCATAAGGTTGATTTCTAAGGTATTTACGATGATTTGGTAGTTATCTAATTTTGTTCATGGGATGAGATGAGCTTAGGATCCTCCTACTCTGCCACCATCTTCCTTTATTTTGCCCATTGATATACTTTAATTTTGTAGAGAGATATTGCCAAATTCTTCATACCAGTATAATCAGCAGTTCTTTTAAAGTATTTGCCTGGGTTTTCTCCCTTGTTTTATACTTTATCAGTATATTTTATACTCTGCTGCTGTGTTTATCTACTCAAATAATAAATGTGGGGCGCCTGGGTGGCACAGCGGTTAAGCGTCTGCCTTCGGCTCAGGGCGTGATCCCGGCGTTATGGGATCGAGCCCCACATCAGGCTCCTCTGCTATGAGCCTGCTTCTTCCTCTCCCACTCCCCCTGCTTGTGTTCCCTCTCTCGCTGGCTGTCTCTATCACTGTCAAATAAATAAATAAAATCTTTAAAAAAAAAATAATAAATGTAATCGTGTCGGTGCTTCTTAACCTTCAATATTTCCCTAATTGTCAACAGAACACAGCCAAATTCTTTGGAATGGCTTTTAAGGTTCTTCCTTAATCTATTGTTAATCCTACCTTCCCAAACATATTTCCCACATTGGTGTCTACTCACCCTTTGATCATGCCAATTTGACACTATAGGCTCTGTGCTTTGTCACTTCTGTGCCTTTCCTCATGCTTGTTGCTTGTTATGCTCTTTCTCCCTCATTAAGCATATCCATATTCCACCCATCTTTAAATTCAAGTTTGAATATCACCTATTCCATTAAATATATACAAGATACACCTAGCAAGATACCATGTTCCCTTGCTTCTCCTACTACACTTACCTGTATCTTCTTTATGATATGTGTTATTTCTAGTAATATATTATATTAGCCCTTCCCATAACCCTGTGTAGCAGCAACTTGATGGAAGATCCATGCTTGATTTATCTTGGTGTTCCTTTGCAGCAGCTAGCACAGTCCTTTTATATTTAGAGCTCAAGTACTATGTGCTAGAAGAAGTAGGATTAGTGATCCCCTAGTATCTATATTTTCTACATAATACCAAACCTTAATTCCTTGGCCTTGCATTCAGTATCATTCTTTCCTCTGCAGCCTTTCCTGCTGCTAGCCAATAATACAAAAGAACCAGAACCAAGAGAAAGCAATGAAAAGAAAAAAGTACAAAAACTATATTATGTTACAAAGTTGGGCCTGATTTTATAAAAACTGGTAGAACAAATTTAAGTTTTAAGCTTTGTAAACTTATTTTAGAATAGAATTCACAAAGAACTGTATCTGAAATATTACAGGAACTATAACACATGGAGGAAAAATAGAAAATTCAGCAATTTTATTGCTTAGCTTTTCTTCTCCAGAAAAAATTATTTATTTCCTTTAAGTGCTTCTACCTTGATTGAGGTCATTAATGGCCAAATTAGATTACTTATTAGATGCTCACAAATATTACATTTTATTTTAGGGAGTCAAATTCAATCAACACAAAAATTGACACTTATAATAAAGTCATAATGAAATATTTAGGCTAACAAACTCATAATTTTGAACAGTGGAATCAACATAACAGCAATACATAACTTTGGAAATTATGTTTTTGTACTTGTGAAGATAAGACATCTTTTGTCTTTAGCTACTCATATATTCTACCATTTTCATGTAAGGACAAACATACCATAAATTGTCAGTTGGAGAACTTACTTATCAGTCTTATGCTCTTAAGTACATTTAAGATAGATGGGACCCTATAATTATGTTTCAGAAAGCATGAACATCTGTGGAGTGATACACTTGGAAGCTTCCACAAGCATATTGAACCAATGTTCATGACATCAAATCACCAATCTATGAAGTCTAACTACTGCATCTTACTTCTCATTTGGAATTGTCTGATTTGAGTGGGAAAGGAGAATTTATTATTTTTTTTAATTTAGTCCTCTCAGCCTTAAAACATGTATTAAGTTATATCATACCTGCTATTTGCTATTCATTGACTATATCAAAATATAAAGCTGTTCTAGGAAGCAACCAGAATGTAATCTCTTTAATTTTGTGGATGAAAATTACTTCTATAATTATTATAACAACCCAACAAAACAAATGTAAATTAAATTAACTGAAAAGGGGAAAAGTTTTGAGTGATATCAAATAAAGCATGAGTCATATAGCCCATTATCTCCCTAAGCAGGCATATAGCAACAAAAACTGAATGTTCTAGGTCACTAAATGTTTTAAACTTTTTCTACCCTATAATATACTAATTATTTAACTCAGTAAAATACTAGCCAATACTCAAATTACCATAGAGCAGAATTTTCTTAACTACATTATAACTTAAAGATAATTTGGCACTGAAAGATTAATAAGTACATATAAAGCACTTTATTATTTACCAAACATTATGTTAAACAATTATAATCCTATAATCCAATTATATCTCTTACAATCTTCACATCAACTCTTTTTTATTAAGTTTTTACTTTAATTCCAATATAGTTAACATACAGTGTTATATTAGTTTCACTATTAGTACAATACAGTACAATATATTAGTACAATATAGTGATTCAATGATTGTAGAAATTTCTCAGTGCTCATCATGATAAGTGTACTCTTTAATCCCAATCACCTAATTACCCCAGCCCCCCATCATCCTCCCCTCTGGCAACCACCAGTTTGTTCTCTATAGTTAAGGGTTTGGTTTTTTGTTTGTCTCCTTTTTTCTTTGTTCATTTGTTTTGTTTCTTAAATTCCACATATGAGTGAAATCATATGGTATTTGTCTTTTTCAGACTGACTAATTTCATTTAGCATTACACTGTCTAACTCCATCCATTTTGTTGCAAATGGCAAGATTTCATTCTTTATGTGGCTAATTAATATTCTGGTGTGTGTGTGTGTATGTCACATCTTCTTTATCCATTCATCTATCTATGGACACTTGGGCTGCTTCTACAGTTTGGCTATTGTAAATAATTCTGCAATAAATTAGGGATGCATGCATCCCTTCAAATTAGTGTTTTTATATTATTTGTGTAAATACCCATTAGGGAAATTCCTTGATCATAGGGTAGTTCTATTTTTAATTTTTTTGAGGAACCTCCATACTGTCTTCCACAGTGGCTGAACCAGTTTGCATTCCCAACAACAGTACAAGAGGGTTCCTTATTCACCACACTCTTACCAATGTTTGTTGTTTCTTGTACTTTTGATCTTACCCATTCTGACAGAAGTGAGGTGATATCTCATGGTAGTTTTGCATTTCCCTGATGATGAGTGATGTTGAGCATCTTTTCATGTGTCTTTTATCCATCTGTATGTCTTTTTCGGAGAAATGTTCATGTCTGCCCATTTTTAATTGAATTATTTTTTTGGCATTGAGTTGTACAAGTTCTTTATATATTTTGGATACTAACCATTTATCAGATATGTCATTTGCAAATATCTTCTCCCATTTAGTAAATTGTCTTTTAGTTCTGTTGATTGTTGCTGTTCAAAAGCCATATCAACTCTTTTATCCTCACTTTATAGAAAAGGAAACAAAGCCACATAGAGGTTAAGTGACTTCCCTAAGTTCACACAATAATAAATAGCAAAGCCCAAATTCGAACCCATCTCAGTCTAATTCCATAGCCCATACTGTTAATCGTATCCCTGTGGTCGATTCCTATAATATGATAAACATACTAGGAAAGAGCTGGGAGACAATCCAAGGCAAAACTGATGTGAATTTTTTTTTATCAAAATTACTTTAATCTGATAGATCTCTCACATTTAAAGATTTCTTTCAGGTTGTATCTCTAATTTTTATAGAGAATAAATATGTTTTATATAAAACATAGATCTATTTTAATTTATAATCTTATACTTGCACAATCACAAATACTAAAAAGCATTCCAGTAATTAAATAAATATCTTGTTTGGGGTACCTGGGTGGCTCAGTCAAACATCCGACTCTTAATTTCATGATCTCAGGGTCCTGGGATCAAGCCCCACATTGGGCTCCATGCTCAGTGTGGAGTCCACTTAAGATTCTCTCTCTCCCTGTCCTTCTAACCCTCTCCTGGCTCATGCTCTCTCTCTCTCACACTCTCTTTCTCTTAATGAACAAATAAAATCTTTTTTAAAAATAAATAAAAATAAATATCTTGCTTACAGATTACTTGGCACTTACTATAAATTCATTTTTTCTCTGGAGTGTCCTTTCCAATATATTTTGTAAGAGTGCAACATTACTAACAATAAAATGTTGAAATATTGTATTGCTGATGGAAACCTGAGAATTGCTGGTTTAAAGATTTATGTTTGCATAATAAAATCATAGTCATATTATATAGAACTTATAATTCAAGCATATTGTCAAGGTAATAGGTAACTAAAAAAAATTGAGGCAACAATTATATATGTATATGAAATAAGAAAAAATCAGATCAAGGGAAAGTAATTATCTCATAATAATGTTTATTGTTCTTTGGTATGTAACTTGAAATACTCCCTTACATTTTTAGGTCTGTGATCATTTTAGGCAGCATTAATCTTTCATATGTTACAGAGTAGTTTGATGAAATATGCGTGACTAAAAGAGATTTTAGTAGGGAGTGATGACAACATTGTCAAATGAAGAAGTGATTCGTTTATATTATATCCAGTTATCTCACTCACAGGGTGAAGGTTGCACAGTGAGGCTTGAAAATTAAAATGGAAAGGTTTCATTCTGTAGGAAAGAGGAGTGATATTCGTTATCTACAGTCTTTGTAGCCACATCCCATTAGATGTGAGATCCCCATTCCCACTCTTCTGGAAACAGAGTCTATTATTAAGAGTCAGGCCCTTATTCTCTTGGCATCTCTTAGAATCAGCTTTTAGGTGTAGGGCAAAAAAAAATCTTGGGTGGTTCAGCACTCTATAATTCAATAAAGTCTTTATTTTTTAAGATTTTATTTATTTATTTGAGATAGAAAGAGCAAGAGAGAGCAAGCACAAGCTGGGGGGTGGGCAGAGGGAGAGGAAGAAGCAGACTCCCCACTGAGCAGAGAGCCCTACACTGGGCTTGATCCCAGGACCCCTGAGATCATGACCTGAGCTGAAGACAAACGCTTAACTGAGCCACCCAGGTGCCCCTCTACAAAGTCTTTTAATGTAAAAAGGCTTCCCCATGAATAGTGTTTGTGAATTAATTGGATCATTTTTTTCTTCAGTCCAGAGGATCCACAGAGATACCTCTTAGGCAACTCACAAATTACATTTTCAGATGCAGAAGTCTCAAATTTCTCTAGAGGCAAACTACTGTATGAATTTAACACCATTAAAGATGAAAACAGAAGACTCTGAACTCTCAGAAATTTAAGCAAATTAATCATTTCTCTACATGGGAAAACCATCTCAAAGTACTTAAAAAGGGCTGTTAATGTAAAACATAAGCTCATGGACTCTTGAGTCAGAAAAGTCATTGGAAATAATGCTGTTCAGAGGATGACAAACTTTTTCTGTAAAGGACTATTCTTAAATATTTGGGGCTTTTCAGGCCAAGACACTATGTCCTCAGCTGTTGAAGGACCTGTTCCCATTGATGGGCTAATACTTTTTGCACTTTACCTTTTTACAATTTTAAAACTTGAAAATCTTCCTTTGCTCTTGGGGCATACAAAAACAGATCGTGGGCTGGATTTGGCTCACAGGGCATAGTTTGCCAGCCCTTCATCTAGCTCATTTTTTCTTAAACTAGGCTATATTTACTTAGGGTGCTTGTTGAAAATACTTGAATATTCTGGCTTCTTTCCTTGACATCAAATTGCAAACGGGCATTCTTACTAGTGATGCTTTCCCAAAGTAAACCTCTAGGGAAATGTACAATGTACAATGGTGGGGATAGCTTACCAAAAGGAGGACCGTTTGAGTCAAGTTTCATGACTACAGGCTTTACCTCTTTCAGAAAGTAAAGGGGCTCCTTGCCATGCACTATCCCTCTTCCCCTTAAACTCCCTATTTACCTTAAATCCTCAAAATTTTGCAAATCACCTGCTATGATTTCCTTTTCATGTAATTGCATTAAAGATGAACATTAGTTATACAATGATACTTTTTACTAAAAAAATACAGATTATGGAGAACAAGCTTCCTATGTAATATAGCTTATTAATGGAAACTTTTTGTTATTTTCACATTCCGCATGCACTGGGGGTTCACCTGGGAGTCATATTTTACACTCTGAGGCCTAGATAACCTGTGAGTCCATTTCTTTTAGAACAATGGCTAATTAGGATACAATTGTATATTATAGGTGTGCAGCCATGGCACTGATGTCATCAGATCAGGAAATGGTCTGTCTAATAAATTTCTTCATCTTAATGAATAAACTAATCTGTTAAGATTATAGAATGAAATTACAACTTAGTCCTATATAAGTTGCAGTAAAAATAGCAGATATAAATAAAGGAAAACCAAGGATATAAACCTTTAGACAGAGCCTTACAGGCTTAACTGAAAATTGGTTTAGTGTATAGTATAAAACTGTAGAGGGAAATAAGTCAAGCAGAGAAAGACAGTTATCATATGGTTTCACTCATATGTGGAACGTTAGAAATAGTGGGAAGGACCATAGGGGAAGGGAGGGAAAACTGAAGGGGAAAAAATCAGAGAGGGACACAAACCATGAGAGACTCTGGACACTGGGAAATAAACTGAGGGTTACAGAAGGGAGGGGGCTGGGAGGATGGGTTAACCAGGTGATGGGTATTAAGGAGGGCACATGTTGTGATGAGCACTGGGTATTATATTCAACTAATGAATCATGGAACACTACATCAAAAACTAATGATGTACTATATGTTGGCTAACTGAATATAATAAAAAAACTTGTAGAATTAATATCCTTTAGAGGAAAGAAGCAACTGTCTAGAAAGAGGGGGCAACTTTATACAGATTCATTAGTTGGACACATTTATTTAACAATCTAATTGAATTTAGTTTTCACAGCATTTTTTTCTCTCAATTAGAACTTCTCAGTACTGTACAGAATTGCAATTCTCAGGAAAGGATAGTCTTAGAGATAAAGGTAGATTAGCTTTTACAGAGTTCTAATTAATGAATTTATAAATATCCGTCCCCCTCTTTTTTTATTATGTTTTGTTAGTCACCAAGTTTAATTAACTAGCAAAAATATATTTCAAAATTATCATCTCTGGAAAGTAGTATTACTAGGAGGAACACTTAAAACTTCTAATGCTCTATACTATCTTTGAAAATATTCCTACTAAGAAAGATATTTGGTTTAGTATTCCAAAAGACAGACATAAAAGTTTGCTCTAGTCAAAGTCCCCAAAACTTCAAGCAGTATGCCAATCCTAAATGACCACTATGAATTCCATATTTACTGTATTTTCTGTTAGAGTTTTTTATCAATCTAGTAGAATATGTAGCTGCCCTAGGTTCTTTTGGAAAGAGCAGAAACATCTGTATAGTTCCTCAGGAGGCCTGGTAGCCTGATAAATCTAATACATGAAAGGATATTAGTTACCAGTTTGTAAAGGCAAATATTATTTTATTAGTCATATATTATGTCTAGTTGAATAAAATCTTTTAATATTTTTTAAAGATTTTATCTATTTATTTGAGAGAGAGAGTGAAAGAGAGACCTCGAGCAGGGTGAGGGGCAGAGGGAGAAGCAGACTGCCTACTGAGCAGGGAGCCTGATGCAGGGCTTGATCCTGGGACTCCAGGATCCCGACCTGAGCTGAAGACAGATGCTTAACTGACTGAGCCACCCAGGCACCCCTTGAATAAAATCTGCTCGTATTTTTCCTCACCTTTTAATTTTTGTCTTGACTTTCAAGCTGATGAAAACTAGTGAATTGCAATAATAATGGAAAAGCTATTACTATGATTTGAGAATAGGAGTCAAAGAAATTCTGAGTATTGGCATGTTTTAGATCAATATTTAGAAGCACATGAAATTTGTTATCTACCTCCCCTAAGATGTGAAAATGTCAATATTTTTGATGTTTGTTTGCCATGTAAATCAACATTACCTTTCTATTTTTTATGTTAATCCTTTACATTTTATGTCTTTACCAGTTTTCATAGTGAGTGTTTTCTCTTAATCATTATCTCATGTGAGCTTCACAGTTATCTGCTGAGACAGGAGATTCCAAACCTTTTATTATAATCAATTATAGAATATATTAAACCTCATGGAATATTTTTTTTTCTTATATCATACCTAAATTACATGTTATAAGTCTACAATTTTTTGCTCAGGTTTTATTGAAAAATGGAATAAATCTTTTTGCATAGATAAAATTCATTTTGATCATTCTTCAATTTTCTCTTCTCCTGTGCTTGGACTCTTTCTTTGCCTAAAAGACATACTTATTAGGTATGTTCTACTTTGAAGCTAACGATAAAATATTAACAGCAATTATGATGTCTTTGAGAGTCCTTCTGTTGAAAGGAGCAAAACCCTACTCATTCTAGCTTGAGCAAAAACAAAAGGGTCTGGTAAGACCTCAAGTCAAGGTTCATGATTACCATGGAGAATTCAAGGGCAGAAAGTAAAGTTAGTACTTAGGAGCAACTGGAATCAAGAAAAATGTTTTCATCTGTTTCTCTAGAAGCATATGATCTCTTGTTTCAACTTCCTTTATGTATGGCTGTTTTATTCTTCACGTTCTCTACACATTGACTTTTTTTTTCTACTTCTCTAGGCATATGACAGACATTGTTTTTTTTGTGGTGCCTGAGATTGCCATCCACTTTTCAAACAACCAGCAGAAAAACAACAAACAAACAAACACTTCTGAATTCTAACTCTAAATCCCCAGGAAAGAAAATCTGCCCCAATTTGGGTCAAATTCCAGCTACCTACAACCAAGGGACTGGGTAAACAGAGTACCAATGGAGCATTGGAAATGGCCATTAGTTCTTGGAAAAATAGAGGCCAGGAAGACATCTCAAAATATAGCTATCATGTCTGCCCTTATATACTTAATTAAATATTAATTCTGAAGTTTTACTTTGGAAGAGGTTCTCATCATGACTTACCCTTAAGTACAAGTGCAGCTAATTAAATGATATCCTCTCCTCAATCAAAATTCCTAAGTGTTCTGTGTTACATGGTAAATGCAACTGAGAAATTATAACTTGATTTATGACTTATTTTGCTTTTGCTTTGCAGCCAATAACTACAAGTAGTTCATCAAGTGAACCTATATTTTCACTTCAACATGTGTCCCTTCCAATTGAAATAGCACCTGAGGAATTTGAATATTTTTCCCTAAAAAGGCTCAATACTCTAAGGTAAGCCTCACTAATAACTTGGAGTAGAATATAGGAATAGTTTTTTTTTTACTTTCCACTACATTTTAACATGATATTTTTATGTATTTTTATATAATAATTTTGTTATGTTCTGCTAGTCTCCATACAGTATTAACATGATATATTTTTAATATTTTATTTTATGTATTTGACAGAGAGAGACAGCCAGCAAGAGAGGGAACACAAGCAGGGGGAGTGGGAGAGGAAGAAGCAGGCTCCCAGCAGAGCAGGGAGCCCGATGCAGGGCTCGATCCCAGGACCCTGGGATTGCGCCCTGAGCCAAAGGCAGACGCTTAACTACTGAGTCACCCAGGTGCCCACTGAGCCACCCAGGGACCCCTACTTTCCACTACATTTTTAACATGATATTCAATTCCCAAAATAAAGATGCATTAATTAGACAGGGACAAGAAAATAGTACATTGCAAGTAAGTATCCTAGGCAAGTTATTACTTTCAGCTGTGATGGAGAACAGTTAATGTGAGGGTAAATGCAAGTAAGTGTAAGATCTGCTATCTGATATTCTTTCAATTTGTTCACAAGAACGTTGTGGTGTTTCTTGCTTTCTACAGTCTGATAGATAGAAATATATACTCTATAATATTTTCCTACAGAGAGGTTTTCAACAGAGAAAACATTTGGTATTTAACCTATGATGAATATTTTTAAGGTGTTCATGCTTGTCTTTTCTTTAAGTAATGAAAGAGCAATTATGATGTCACATGATGAAGGAAGCAAGTCCGAAACAGAAGCTTCTGAAACAAAAATTTCTGAAACTTCAGCTTGTTCTTTGGACTATACCAGTCTCCAAGACCTAACAATAATTGAAAATGACACCCCCCCACTGGACTCTGGCTCTGAAAGATGTGTGATTGATTCTGACTCTGATAGAGGCATTGGTTTGGACTCTGACTTAGAAGAACACTCAAAGGACACTGAATCAATAATATGGGGAATGGACTCAGACTCAGAAAAATATCCCATGGCCTCAAACTCTATGAAATACTTGCTAGAAGCAGAAAAATGCCATATGGCTTCAGGATCTGTGAAAGACCTGGTGGAGTCAGAGCAACAACTAGAGGGAATTGAACAATACCAGATGGACTTTGACTCTTTGAAATACTGGATGGACTCAGATTCAGAAAAATACTTGGCAGACTCTGACTCTGAAAAATACGTGTTGAACTCTGACAATGAAAGATCAGAGATGGATTCAGACTCAGAAAAATGTCCAATTGCTTCTGCATCTGTGAAACACCTGCTGAAGGCAGAAAAATGCCAAATAGCTTTAGATTCTGTAAAACGCCTGATGGAATCTGAAAAAAGATTGATGGACACCAAACAAAACTGGATGTTCTCTGATTCTAAGAGGTATGTGATGGACTCAGACATGGATAGGGATGGAATGGACTCAGCTTCTGCATCTGAGGTGCATCTGATGGGAGAAGAAAAACACCAGGAAAAGATTCGATTTAAGAGATATATAATGGACTCTGATTCTGAACCATGTGAGATGGACTCAGACTCAGAAAGATACGGGCTAGCCTCAGCAGCTGTGGAATATGTCATGGATGCCAGCACTGACACTGAGGAGCACTGGATGGATTCTTGGTCTGAAAAACATACAGTAGACTTAGATTCTGAAAGCCTGGGAATAGTCTCTGATTCTGCGAAACACATGATAAAAGCTGAAGATTGCCAAAAGGCCTCTGACTTGGAAAGATTCTGGATGGGCATCAGGTTCGAATCTAAAAGATTCTTGACTGACTCTGAAAGACAAAAATTGGACTTTGACTCTGGTAGATGCAGGGATAGCTTTAGAAGATATCAATTTAGGTCTGAAAGACTTCAGCGTAGCTCTGGAAAATATAGGGATGGTCTTCAAAAACATTGGGATAGCTTTGAAAGACATCAAATAGACTCCAGTTCTGGAAAATATCTAGCAAAATCTGAAAGTGAAAGATACCAAAGTGAGTTTGAAAGTGAAACACATATGATAGAGATGGAGAAGGAACAGTGTTTGATATTTGAAAATAAGAGACTTCAAATGGATGAAGAGATGAAAAGATCTCTCATGTGGTCTGACAGTGAACAAGAGAACAAGATTGTATCTGACAATGAAAGACACCACATTGACTCAGAAAATGAAGCACAACGGCTTGGTGCTCGCAAGAAGGGTAATCGTCCTCAGGGTAAGCTTAAATGCGTGTGGCTTTTGAAAGCAGCTTGTTTACAAGTATAATTAATAACAGGATGACACTTAAAATATAGACTGGTGATGGGTAGTAAGGAGGGCACGTATTGCATGATGCACTGGGTGTTATACGCAATTAATGAATCATCGAAATTTACATCAGAAACCAGGTATGTACTGTATGGTGACTAACATAATATAATAAAAAAACATTAAAATAAAAAAAATGTCAGTAGCTTTAACAGATTTGGGCCTGAGATCATTTCATAAGAAACTCAGAAGAAAGGCATTTTAATCCTAGATTTCCATTCACTTTTATTTTTTTTTCATTTTTTTAATTTAAATTCAATTAGCCAACGTTTAGTACATCATTAGTTTCAGATGTACTTTGCAATAATTCATCAATTGCGTATAACACCAGTGCTTTTTAAAAAATTAGACAAATAGGGAAACCTGGCTGGCTCAGTCAGGAGAGTATGCAACTCTTGATCTTGGGGTTGTAAGTTCTACATTAGGTGAAGAAATTATCTAAAATAAAATATTTTTTTAAAAATGAGGCAAATCATCTCTCTTTAGTTACCTGCTTCTTAAAAGAAGAAAAATTAGAGAATTATTAGCAAAGACTGTTATTGTGGCCTAGAAAACAACGCATTAAATTTCGATCCCATTATTCTGGAATGGGTGAATAGAGATTGCTTGTAAACTTTTCCCCATTATTAGTTGCTGTGAAAAGAAGTAAGTATCCAAGCCTAACTATATAAACATCCAACTTAACTTGCTTCTCTCAAAATTATTATAAAAGCTCTATAATTTTCAATAAATAGTTGGCATTTACCTTGTTAGTCACATTTACTTTATCACACTAAATCATTATAATTCTCCGTTTCCTAAGCCATTGTATTAAGGTATGCTTAAGACAAATGAACTATTATCATTTCATAAAGTGTTTTTTTTCATGTTAGTCATTTTCCAGAGTCTTACAATTCAAGGCATGAAAACTAAGAACTTGACCCCAAAACATTCATAAGAAAACTTCCCTCTGAAAATATGACAAGTTTTGTTCCTCAATAAACTCCAGTGACTTTTCAAAAATAGAGCATTTGAAATAATATATACTTAATATATGATCAACGTTTCGTATTTAATATGCTATTTACACATAAGTCTTTGAAATTTGTCCCATATAATACTGATATCATATTTTTTAAAGTAGAACAGCTCATTAAATCCAATAACAATATACTATATATTTTTGGGCATTTACTACACAAATTGTTATCCAGGCGTTTCCCTAGTTGTCAGACAGGTACATTTATCCTCAAGCCATTATTTCAGTTCGATTAAGTGTGTAATATTTTAACAGTCGGAGGAAAATATTCACCTCATTCTTTATATTCCCTGACAAAAACTCTCTGATTTCTAGTCAAAAATGCTATTCTATTGGAAAGGATTAAGTAATGTGAGAAATGAATTTCTGAGATCCTCTTATAAACCAACATATTGTTAGGGTGGTGAAAGAAGTATGGTGCCTTTTATGAAGAGGGGGAAAACTCTTAAAAAATGTTTTTACTGGGTTTGAATTTTGTAACAGTAAGTTAATTCTCCCCTGATCCAACATCATTCTCTTCTAACAAGGCAATATCAGCAATCTAGTAAGAGTTGCATTAATCAGCATGGAGGGTATAAAGATTCACATTTCTCATCTAGCTTCAGTTTTTTTATATTTTCAAACAACATCTAATAGGTATCCAGTGAAATAGTATAACTACTTTTAAGGGACTCACCTGCATTGTTATTAATGTGCTTTATAATTTTTTTCAAATACTTACTATATGCTCAGCACATATTAAAATAAAAATGTAAAAGTAGAATACCTTAAATTTATATAGCACCTCAGCCTTTCAAAGTCCATTATTGTTAAAATAATAAGCCATCTAATACTGAGTGTCAAGCACTATGCTACACAAGTCACATGTATTATTATACCTAATCCCATCCTTAACTGATAATAGTTAAGCTTTATATAGCATTGCCGGGAACAATTCTAAGCATTTTACACATACTAGTTTGTTAGTACCAATTCACCAGCACAAATTAATTAATACTAATTGATGAGTTTTACACATGTGAATTCATTAAAACCTTACAACAACCCTAGGAGGTAGGTACTAGTATCATTTCTAGTTTACCAGTGAAGAAACTGAGGCACAAAGAAGTTATATAATTGACCAAGGTAACACAATACATGACAGGACATGAACCCATGCTCCAAAATCTATGTTGTTAAACATGAAGACATACTATCTTTCAGCTAAGAAAAAAAGTATTGTCCCAATTTTACAGTGACAACAGTGAAGCTAAAATATTCAAGTGAGCTGTTCTGGACTTTTTTTTAATAATGATTTTTTATTATGTTGTGTAAGTCACCATACAGTACATCCTTAGATTTTGATGCAATGTTCCATGATTCATTATTTGCATATAACACCCAGTGCTCCATGCAATACATGCCCTCCTTAATACCCATCACCAGCCTATCCCAATCCCCCACCGCCCTCCCCTCTGAAGCCCTCAGTTTGTTTCCCAGAGTCCATAGTCTCTCATGTTCATTCCCCCTTCTGTTCTGGACTTTAAAACTGGGTTTATCTGATTCCAGAGTCTGAGTTCTTAATCAAGTTTAAGTATGTTATTTATATCTCAACTCTTGTTTTAACTGTATGGTGACTAACATAATAAAAAAATTATTATTAAAAAAAAAGCTAGAGCATAGAAACTCCTAGTCTAGTGTTATCCAACTATATCTATGACTTCACAAAGTTTATAATCTGAGAAAATAATATTACTCCATATGAAACCATTAAATTAATTACAGTTTAGCTGAGCCTAATTGCTTTGAAACATTTTAAATATTTGCAGCTAGACTGTATGTAATTTGTGGATTATTACTTTAAACCATGCATTGGGATATGGTTCATCCATAGGTGACGCCCTTTCATACATAAAACCAAAATTTTGCTAGCTGCTTTCACCCATCTTCAGCTGTTGTATATTGAAAATATAAACTGATAGGCTAACTGTAATTATTAAAATCCTAGAAATAAAGTTGAAGCCCATGGGTATAGAAAAATCACTCTTTATGCTACTTATGCTCACTCCCAAATGAGCAATACACTCTTCTTAAAGTCGGCTTGCACTGTGTCTGTCCCTTCTCTAGCTGTCTTATGGTAAAAAGATAGGAAAAATGGCTTTGCTGCATGTCCCAGGTTAAAAAGTAAGTCTTTTTGTTCCACTGACCATGGATTTTAAATGACAATAGTTTTTTTTTAAATGAATAGTTGGTTACAAAACACGTGTTTTTAAAAGATTTTATTAATTTATTTGAGAGAGAGAGAGAAGAAGGCTCCAGCTGAGCAGGGAGCCAGAGGTGGGGTTAGATCCCAGGACCCTGGAAACATGCCTGAGCCAAAGGCAGACATTTAGACTGAGCCACCCAGGCACCCCCAAAAGACGTTTTTATTTTATCTTTTTTTACAAAATGCCTTTCCTGAGAACAATATAAAGCTCATTAATAATATTAACTTATTTAATCAACTTCTATGCTTATGTTATAATGATGTTTATAATTTATGTTGCACTTTAAAATTTCATACCAAGTACTATCATTTTGGCATTATTGAATTGAAATCTCCATTGTTTGACGTGAACATATTCCCTATCTTCTCACCCCCATACCCTGCCATAACCTATTGTCAGCCTTTTTTTTCCATTAAAAAATTATGGCAAAATATACATAACATAAAATTTACTATCTTGACCATTTTTAAAGTGTGCAGTTCAATGCTATGTACATTCATATTGTTGTACAACCAGTCTCCAGAACTCTTTTCATCTTGTGAAACAAACTTTATACCCATTAAACAATAACTTCCCATTTCCCTCTTTACTCAGTCCCTGGCAACCACCATTCTACTTCCTTTCTCTATGATTTTTTAAAGTTTTTATTTAAGTTCCAGTTGGTTAACATACAGTATAATATTAGTTTCAGGTGTACAATTTAGTGATTCAACACTTCCATACAACACCTGGTGCTCATCACAAGCGCACTCCTTAATTCCCATCACCTATTGAACCCATCCCCCTACCCACCTTCTGCTTGTAGCTATCAGTTTGTTCTCTATCGTTAAGAGTCTGTTTCTTGGTTTGCCTCTCTTTTTTCCCTACCCTGGTTTGTTTCCTTTCTGTATGATTTTGACTAAGCATCTCATATAAGTATTTATTTCATATACAGTATAAATGTATTTGTGTCTGCCTTCTTTCAATCAGCATAATGCCTTAAATTCATCCATGTTGTTGCATATGTCAGAATTTCCTTTTTAAGGATAAATAATATTCTCTATGAATATACCAAATTTGTTTATCCATTCATCTGTCCCTGGATAGATGTTGGTGTTGTGTACTGCCATTTTTTGGCTATTGTGAATAATGCCACAATGAATATGAGTGTGTAAATATCTTTTTGAGATCCTGCTTTCATTTTGAGGATATATAATCAAAGAATAATTGTGGATCATATGATAATTTTTTTTTATTTTTGAGGATTTCCCATACTGTTTTCTATAATGGCTGTACCATTTTACATTCCCATTAATAGTGCACAAGGGTTCCAATATCTATACCATTTCACATCTTCACAAACACTTATTTTTTTGTGTGTTTTTTATAGTAGTCATCTTAATGGGTGCTTCTTAGGCAATTTTACACCCAGTATTTCATTTATTAGGACAAGAACTATCTACAAAACTTTTTAGAGGAAGTGAACTGAGAATCTGCTGAATTTTTACATGAGGCAAATATATCACCAGTATATGGTAGAATATTTTTTTAAGATTTTATTTATTTTGAGAGTGAGAGAGAGTGTATGTGGGTGTGGGTGTGAGTGTGGAGAGGGGCAGAGGCAAAGGGATAGAGAGAATATCAAGCAGACCCCACACTGAGTGCAATGCAGGGCTTGATCCCACAACCCTGAGATCATGACCTGTGGAGAAATCAAGTCAGGCGCTGACCTGACTGAGCCACCCAGGCACCCCTATAGCGGAATATTTTTAACTTAGTTTTCAATATTGCTACAATATACTCCATGAAAATTGGGAAGAGGATCCCACTTATTAATAGATACAGTATTTGAAGAAAAATAGAATTATCAGAGATATTTTTTTGACTGCAGAATCATATAAACTTTTCCTTTCTATAATCTTATTTTATTAGTAATTGGAAAATAATTGCATCTATTTAATATGTTTACAGGTTTTTGGAGGCCTATTTTCCCATCACCTCCATGTAGCCAAAGAAAGGAAACTGAAGTACAAAATTCTGTACAACAAATTGATAACAAAGGTGAGTATATTTGATGGAAATTCCCTAAGGATTTATATACTTTCTGTCAATATTTGGAAAAATTTAAGCCAGGATTTGTTGTATCAGGGAACCCCAAAGCAATATCCAGATGCAATCATTATCTAGGAGGATTCACTGGACTCAGCATACAGTTGTACTCAAGGTTAAAATTTACTACAGCAAAAGATCACACAATAAAATAAAATCAGTAATGAGAAAAGGCACATAGAATGAAAACTAGTAGAAAGTAGGTACAAGGTTCCAAGAGTCCTCTCCCAGGGGAGTCACACAAGATTCATTTAATTTATCCACCAAGTTATGACAACACATGTGAGATTTTGTCTTGCAGGGAAGCTCATTAGATTCTCAGTATCCAGAACAGTTTTTGTTGTTTTATTTTTTTTGAAAAACACCTTTACTGAGATATAATTCATCCATTCAACTACATAATTCAGTGGTTTTAAGTATATGTACAAATATGTACAATCATCACAACAATCACTTTTGAAAAAGATTTATCACCATAAAAGATAATCCTGTTCCCTCTAGTTCACATCTGCCTATCCTTCCCATTTCCCCTAGCCCTAAGGAACCACTAAGGTGCTTTGTCTCTGTGGATTTCCCTATCCTTTTTTGTTTAATGACTTTTTTATCTGTTATGTTACTCACCATAGAGTAGATACTTAGATTTTGATGTAGTGATCCATGATTCATTATTTGCATATACTACCCAGTGCTCCATGCAATATGTGCCCTCCTTAATACGCATCACCAGCCTAGCCCAATCCACCACCCCCCTCCCATCTGAAGCCCTCAGTTTGTTTCCCAGAGTCCATAGTCTCTCATGGTTCATTCCCTCTTTTGATTAACCCCCTTCATTCTCACCTTTCATCTCCTACCAATCTTCTTGCTATTTCGTATCTTCCATAAATAAGTGAAACCATATGATAATTGTCTTTCTCTGCTTGACTTATTTCACTTAGCATAATCTCCTCCAGTCCCGTCCATGTTGCTGCAAATGCTGGGTAATCATTCTTACTGATGGCTGAGTAATATTCCATTGTATATATGGACCACATGTTCTTAATCCAGTCATCTGGTGAAGAGCATCTCGGCCCCTTCCAAAATTTAGCTATTGTGGACAATGCTGCGATGAACATTGGGGTGCATATGGCCCTTCGCTTCACTATGTCTGTATCTTTGGGGTAAATACTGAGTAGTGCAATTGCTGGAACATAGGGTAGCTCTATATTTAACTTTTTAAGGATCCTCCACACTGTTTTCCAAAGTGGCTGTACCAACTTGCATTCCCACCAACAGTGTAAGAGGGATCCCCTTTCTACACATCCTCTCCCATATTAGTTGTTTCTTCTCTTGTCAATTTTTGCCATTCCAAGTGGCATAAGGTGGTATCTCAATGTGGTTTGGATTTGAATTTCCGTGATGGGTAATGATTATGAACATTTTTTTCATGTGTCTGTTAGCCATTTGTATGTCTTCATTGGAGAAGTGTCTATTCATATCTTCTGCCCATTTTTTGATTTGATTATTTGTTTCTCATGTACTGAGTTTGAGAAGATCTTTGTAGACCTTGGATACAGTTTTTTATCTGTAGTGACATTTGCAAATATCTTCTCCCATTCCACGGCCTGCCCCTTAGTTTTTTTGACTGTTCCCTTGGCTGTGCAGAAGCTTTTTTTCTTGATGAAGTCCCACAAGTTCATTTTTTCTTTTGTTTCTCTTGCCTTTGGAGATGTGTCATGAAAAAAGTTGCTGTGGCCAATATCAAAGAGG
Source organism: Ailuropoda melanoleuca (assembly GCF_002007445.2). Classification (NCBI taxonomy): domain Eukaryota; kingdom Metazoa; phylum Chordata; class Mammalia; order Carnivora; family Ursidae; genus Ailuropoda; species Ailuropoda melanoleuca. The sequence continues at coordinate 62,148,856 of NC_048238.1, forward strand.
TTGCTGCCTATGTTCTCCTCTAGGATTTTGATGGATTCCTGTCTCACATCGAGGTCGTTCATCCATTTGGAGTTGATCTTTGTGTATGGTGTGAGAGAGTGGTCACATTTCATTCTTTTGCATGTAGCTGTCCAATTTTCCCAGCACCATTTATTGAAGAGACTGTCTTTTTTCCACTGGATGTTTTTTCCTGCTTTGTCAAAGATTAGTTGCCCAAAGAGCCGAGGGTCCATTTCTGGGTTCTCTATTCTGTTCCATTGGTCTATGTGTCTGTTTTTGTGCCAGTACCATGCTGTCTTTGTGATAACAGCTTTGTAGGATAGCTTGAAATTAGGCAACATGATGCCCCCAACTTTGTTTTTCCATTTCAACAATTCCTAAGCAATTCAGAGCCTTTTCCGGTTCCACACAAATTTAAGGGCTGTTTGTTCCAGCTCTATGAAAAATGTCATTGCTATCTTGATCGGGATGGCATTGAAAGTGTAGATTGCTCTGGGTAGCATAGACATTTTAACTATGTTAATTCTTCCAATCCATGAGCATGGAATATTTTTCCATCTTTTTGTGTCTTCTTCAGTGTCTTTTCAAGAGTGATCTGTAGTTTCTAGAATATAGATCCTTTACCTCTCTGGTTAAGTTAATTCTGAGATAATGTATGATTTTTGGTGCTATTATAATTGAAATCAATTCCCTAATTTCTCTTTCTTCAGTCTCGTTGTTTGTGTATAGAAATGCAACTGATTTCTGAGCATTCATTTTGTATTCCACCACACTACTGAATTGCTCTATAAGTTCTAGTAATTTAGGGGTGGAGCCTTTTGGGTTTTCCATATAAAGTGTCATGTCATCTGTGAAGAGAAACAGTTTGACTTCTTCTTTGCTGATTTCAATATCTTTTATCCCTTTTTGTTGTCTGATTTCTATTGCAAGGACTTCTAGTACTATGTTGAATAATAATGGCTAGAGTGGGCATCCTTGTCATGTTCCTGATCTTAAGGGAAATGCTTTCAGCTTTTCCCATTGAAAATGATATTCGCTGTAAGCTTTTCATAGATGGTTTTAATGAAATTGAGGAATGTACCCTCTATCTTTACACTCTGAAGGGTTTTAATCTGAAAAGGATGCTGTATTTTGTCAAATGCTTTTTCTGCATCAGTTGAGAGGATCATACGGTTCTTGAATCTTTTCGTGTTGATATGAACTATCACACTGATCAATTTGTGAATGTTGAACCACACTTGCATCCCAGGGATGAATCCCACTTGGTCATGATGGATAATCCTTTTAATGTACTGTTGGATCCTATTAGCTAGGATCTTGTTGAGAATTTTGGTGTCCATATTCATCATAGATATCGGTCTGTAACTCTCCTTTTTGTTGGGGTCTTTGCCTGGTATGGGGATCAAGGTAATACTGGCCTCATAGAATGAGTTTGGTAGTTTTTCTTCTGTTTCTAGTTTTTCAACAGCTTCAGAAGAATAGGTAATGTTTCTTCTTTGAATGTTTGGTAGACTTCCCCGGGGAATCCATCAGGCCCTGGACTCTTGTTCTAGGGGAGGTTTTTGATCACTGTTTCAATCTCTTCATAATTAATCATTCTGTTTAAATAATCAATTTCTTGCTGTTTCATTCTTGGTATTTTTTAGGTTTCCAGGAAGGCATCCATTTACTCCAGGTTGTTTAATTTAATGGCATAAAGCTGTTGATAAAAGTTTCTAATGATCCTTCCTACATCATTCGTGTTGGTTGTGATCTCTCCCCTTTCATTTGTACTTTTATTAATATTAGGGTCCATTCTCTATTCTTTTGAATAAGTCTGCCCAGTGGCTTTTCGATTTTATTTATTCTTTCAAAGAACCAGCTTCTAGTTCTGTTGATCTGTTGTACTATGCTCCTGGTTTCTAATTCCTTGATCACTGCTCTAACATTGATCAACTGCCTTCTCATGTGTAGGTTAGGCCTCTTCTTCTGTTCCAGCTCCAGCTTCTTGAGGTGAGAATATAAAAACTGTGTTTTAGATTTTTCTGTTCTTTTGAGTGAGGTTTGGATGGCTATGTGTTTTCTCCTTAGGACTGCCTTTACAGTGTCCCATACGGTTTGGACCGATGTGTTTTCATTCTCTTTGGTCTCCAAAAATTGCTTAATTTCCTTCTAAATTGCCTGGTTTATCCAATAATTCTTGAGCAGGATGGTTCTTCGTTTCCATGTGTTTGAACTTCTTCCAAAATTTTCCTTGTGATTGAGTTCCAGTTTTAAAACACTGTGGTCTGAGAATATGCAGGGAATAATCTCAGTCTTTTGGTATCGGTTGAGACCTGTTTTGTAACCCAGTATATGGTCTATTCTGGAGAAAGTTCCATGTGCATTCAAAAGGAATGAGTATTCTGTTTTTCTGGGGTGTAGTGTTCTGTATATATCTATGATGTCCATCTGGTCCAGTATGTCATTCAAACGTCTTGTTTCTTTGTTGATTTTCTGCTTATGTGATCTGTCTATTGCTGAGAGCGGAGTGTTGAGGTCCCCTACTATTAACGTATTTTTATCTATATGTTTCAGTGTGGTTCGCAGGAGCTCTGGAGCACTGGTTTTCAGGCTGGTCAGGCATGCCACTCCTGAGCTCCTGGTTTCAGTCTAGTTAGAATGTGCACTCCGGAGCTCCGGTTTTTGGTCTGGTTGCACGCGTGTTCCCAGGTCAAGGTCTCAGTCTGCTTTCCTGTGGGTGCTCGTTGGCGAGTCCGGCCCACTCCCCAGTGCAGGTGGCTATACATTCCCGGTACCCAAGCATGATGGCTCTCTCCCCCTACTGTTTATCTTCTGATATCTGTGCACAGATTCAGGGCTTCCCGCTTCGTACCTCAATACTCAGCGCTGGAGATGTTCATTTGTAGAGATCCAGATGTATCTTCCTACATCTCAGGCTGATTTCATGGGTGTTCAGGATAATCTGTTAGCTATCCAGCTCGATTCAGGGGACCAGCTGAGGAAAGGTCCCCTACTCCTCCACCATCTTTATCCGACCCCCCCAAATTTCCCTATCCTGGACCTTTTATGTGAGTGGAATAATATAACATATGGCCTTTTGTAACTGGATTCATTGAGTTAGTATAATGCTTTCAAGGTTATCCATAATGTAGCATGTATTCATTTCTCTTAAATATATGCATAGGAGAGGAATTGCTGAATCTCATGGTTACTACGTGTTTAACTGCTTGAAGAAGAGCCAGGCTGTTTTCCAAAGTTACAACATAAATTTAGACTCCCACCATCATTGTATGAGGATTCCTATTTCTTCACATCCTTGTAAACGCTTTTTGTTATCTGACATTTTAAAAAATTATTTAATTATTTATTTATTTAGAGCATGTGTGAATGGGGGGAGGGGCAGAGGCGGAGGGAGAGAGAGCATCTCAGGCAGACTTTGTGCTGGGCTCAGAGCCTGACACAGGGCTTGCTCTCATGACCCGGAGATCATGACCTGAGCTAAAATCAAGAGTCAGGTGCTTAACCAACTTAGCAACCCAGGTGCCATTGACTTTTTTTTTTATTTTAGCCATCCTAGTAGGTATGAAATGTTGTTTCGTTGATTATCTTGATTTATATTTCCCCAATGACTAATAATGTTGAACATATTTTATGTGGTTTTTAGACCATTGTATATCTTCCTTGGATAAATCTCTATTCAGATTCTCTTTCATATTCTTATATATTTATTTTTTTGTTATTGAGCTATTAGAGTTCTTTATGCTGAATACATGTTTTTTATCAGATATATAACTTGCAAATATGTTATTCCATTCTATGGATTGTCTTTTTATTTTTGATGGTGTCCTTTGCAATACAAAATATTTAAACCTTAATGTAAACCAAATTATCTATTATTTTTCTTTTCTTGCTCATAATTTGGGTGTCATATCTAAGAATCATTTTTCCAACCCAAGATTGTGCAGATTTATAAATATATTACTTTCGAATAATTTTATAGTTTTAGTTCTTACATTTAGTTGTTTAATGCATTTTGAAATAGTTTTTTCTGTATGGTGTGATGTGACGGAACAAGTCATTCTTTTGCATGTGATTGTCCACTTGACTCAATACCACTTGTTGAAGAGACTTTTACCCCCACGGAATCATATTGGCTCCTTGTCAAAATCAGCTGATCAGAGATCCATGGTTTTATTTCTGGATCTCAATTTTATTCCATTGATTGATCTATTAGCCTCTTTGTGCCATTACCACTTTGTCTTAATTACCATTGCTTTGTAGTATGTTTTGAAATCTGGAAGTACATATACTACTACTTTGTTCTTTTTGGGGACGGTTTTGGCTATTTTAGGTCAATTACAGTTACATATAAGTTTTAGGATCAGCTTGTGGATTCATTAAAAGAAGTCAACTGAGATTCTGATAGAGATTGTGTTGATTTGTAGATTAATTTATGAAGTATTGCCATTCAACAATATTAAGCCTTCTGATCCATAAACATGGTATGTTTTCCAGCAGCTTAGATCTTGTAAAATTTCTTTCAATAAGATTATATCAACAAGAAAAAAGTCAACTTCATATGATCCTCTCAATAGATGCAGAAAAAGCATTTGACAAAATACAGCATCCTTTCTGATTAAAACCCTTCAGAGTGTAGGGATAGAGAATGAATTTCTCAATTTCATAAAAACCTATACAAAGCCTACAGCAAATATCATTCTCAATGGGGAAAAGCTGGAAGCCTTTCCCTTAAGATCAGAAACACGACAAGGATGCCCAATCTCACCATTATTATTCAACATAGTACTAGAAGTCCTTGCAACAGCAATCAGACAACAAAAAGGGATAAAAGGTATCCAAATCGGCAAAGAAGAAGTCAAATTGTCTCTCTTCGCAGATGACATGATACTCTATATTGAAAACCCAAAAGAATCCACCCCCAAACTACTAGAAGTTATAGAGCAATTCAGTAATGTGGCGGGATACAAAATCAATGCTCAGAAATCAGTTGCATTTCTATACACAAACAATGAGACTGAAGAAAGAGAAATTAGGGAATCCATTCCATTTACAATAGCACCACAAATCATATGTTTTCTTGGAGGTAACCAGAGATGTAAAGGATCTATATTCTAGAAACTACAAATCACTCTTGAAAGACTTTGAAGAAGACACAATAGATGGAAAAATATTCCAAGCTCATGGATCAGAAGAATTAACATAGTTAAAATGTCCATGCTACCCAAAGCAATCTACACTTTCAATGCCATCCCGATCAAAATACCAATGACATTTTTCAAAGAACTGGAACAAACAGCCCTTAAATTTGGGTGGAACCAGAAAAGGCCCCGAATCACCAAGGAGGTGTTGAAAAGGAAAAACAAAGCTGGGGGCATCACAGTGACGGATTTTGAGCTGTACTACAAAGCTGTGGTCACAAAGACAGCATGGTACTGACACAAAAACAGACACATAGACCAATGGAACAGAATAGAGAACCCAGAAATGGACCCTCAGCTCTTTGGGCAACTAATCTTCGACAAAGCAGGAAAAAACATCCAGTGGAAAAAAGACAGTCTCTTCAATAAATGGTGCTGGGAAAATTGGACAGCTACATGCAAAAGAATGAAATGTGACCACTCTCTCACACCATACACAAAGATAAACTCCAAATGGATGAAAGACCTCGATGTGAGACAGGAATCCATCAAAATCCTAGAGGAGAGCATACACAGCAACCTCTATGACATCAGCCACAGCAACCTTTTTCATGACACATCTCCAAAGGCAAGAGAAACAAAAGAAAAAATGAACTTGTGGGACTTCATCAAGATAAAAAGCTTCTGCACAGCCAAGTCAACAGTGAAAAAAAATGAAGAGGCAGCCCACGGAGCGGGAGAATATATCTGCAAATGACACTACAGGTAAAAGACTGGCATCCAAGACCTACAAAGAACTTCTCAAACTCAATACACAAGAAACAAACAAACAAATCATAAAATGGGCAGAAGATATGAATAGACACTTTTCCAATGAAGACATACAAATGGCTAACAGACCCTTGAAAAAGTGTTCAAAATCATTAGCCATCAGGGAAATTCAAATCAAAACTACACTGAGATACCACATTACACCAGTTAGAATGGCAAAAATTGACAAGGCAGGAAACAACAATTGATGGAGAGGATGTGTAGAAAGGGGATCCCTCCTACATTGTTGGTGGAAATGCAAGTTGGTACAGCCACTCTGGAAAACGGTGTGGGGGTCCCTTAAAAAGTTAAAAATTGAGCTACCCTATGGTCCAGCACCTGGCTACTGGTACAGCCATTCTAGAAAACAGTGTGGAGGTCCCTTAAAAAGTTAAAAATTGAGCTACTCTATGATCCAGCAATTGCACTACTGGGTATTTCCCAAAGATACAGACGTAGTGAAGAGAAGGGCCTTATGCCCCCCAATGTTCATAGCAGCATTGTCCACAATAGCTAAATCATGGAAGGAGCCGAGATTCCCTTCTACAGATGACTGGATTAAGAAGTTGTGGTCCATATATACAATGGAACATTACTCAGCTATCAAAAAAGAATGATTTCTCAACATTTGCTGCAACATTGACGGCACTGGAGGAGATAATGCTAAGTGAAATAAGTCAAGCAGAGAAAGACAATTATCATTTGGTTTCACTCATCTATGGAACGTAAGAAATAGGAAGATCGGTAGGAGAATAAAGGGATAAAGATGGGGGGGTAAATCAGAAGGGGGAATGAAGCATAAGAGACTATGGACTCTGAGAAACAAACTGAGGGCTTCAGAGGGGAGGGAGGTGGGGGAATGGGTTAGGCTGGTGATGGGTAGTAAGGAGGGCACTTGTTGCATGGTGCACTGGGTGTTATACACAACTAATGAATCATGGAATTTTACATCATATACCAGGGATGTACTTTATGATGACTAACATAATATAATAAAAAATATTATTATAAAAAATAATAATAATGTTTTATACTTTTTTAAAGTATGATTTTTGAACATATTTTATTAAATTTATTTCAAAGTTTTCTTTTTAATTTTATTATAAACTGTATTTTAAATTTTATTCAAATATTCTTAATTGCAAGTATATAGAAATAAAAGTTTTTTTCAAGTTTTTATTTAAATTCCAGTTTAGTTAATATACCCTGTAATATTACTTTCAGGTATAGAATTTAGTGATTCATCACTTACATACAACACCCAGTGTTCATCACAAGTGCCCTCCTTAATACCCATCAACCATTTAATCTTCCCCTCACCCACCTCCCCTCCAGTAATTCTCAGTTTGTTTTCCTTAGGTAAGAGTGTTTTTTGATTTGCCTTTTTTTCTTTTTCTTTCAGTATATTCATCTGTTTTGTTTCTTAAAGTCCATATGTGAGTGAAATCATATTGTTTTTGGTTTTTTGGTTTTTTGACTGACCTATTTCACTTAGCATTATACTCTTTAGCTCCATCCATGTCGTTGAAAATGGAAAGATTTCATTCTCCTTTATGGATGAGTAGTATTCCATTGTATATACATACCACATCTTCTGTATCCATTCATCAGTTGATGGACATTTGGGCTCTTTCCATAATTTGGCTATTGTTGATAATGCTGCTATAAATATCAGGGTGAATGTGCCCCTTCAAATTAGTATTTTTGTATCCTTTGGTTAAATTCCTAGTAGTGCAATTGCTGAATCATAGGGTAGTTCTACTTTTAACCTTTTGAGGAAACTCCATACTGTTTTCCAGAGTGGTTACACCAGTTTGCATTTCCACAGTGTAGGAGGGTTCCTCTTTCACTACATTCTCTCCAACACCTGTTGTTTCCTGTGTTGTTAATTTTAACCATCATGACAGGTGTGAAGTGATATCTCATTATAGTTTTGACTTGTATTTCCCTCATGATGAGTGATGTTGAGCATTTTTTCATGTGTCTGTTGGCCATTGTAAGTTTTGTTTGGAGAAATGTCTGTTCATGTCTTCTGCCAATTTCTTGACATGATTTTTTGGTTTTTGGATGTTGATTTTTATAAGTTCTTTATAGATTTTGTATACTAGCCCTTTATCTGATAAGACGTGCAAATATATTCTCCCATTCCATAGCTTGCCTTTTAGATTTGTCAATTGTTTCCTTTCCTGTGCAAATCATTTTATCTTGAATAAGTCCCAATAGTTCATTTATGCCTTTGTTTCCCTTGACTTTGGAGATGTGTCTAGCAGAAGTTGCTGTGACCAAGGTCGAAGAGATTCCTTCTTGTGTTTTTCTCTAGGATTTTGATAGATACCTGTCTCACATTTAGGTCTTTCATCCATTTTGAGTTTATTTTTGTGTATGGTGTAAGAAAATGGTCCAGTTTCATTCTTCTAAATGTGGCTGTCCAATTTTCCCAACATCATTTATTGAAAAGACTCTCTTTTTTCCATTGGATATTCTTTCCCACTTTCTGGAAGATTATTTGCCAATAGAGTTGAGGGTCTATTTCTGGGATCTCTGTTCTGTTCCATTGATCTCCGTGCCTATTTTTATGCCAAGACCATACTGTCTTGATGATTACAGCTTTGTAATATAGCTTGAGGTAAGGAATTCTGAGGCCACCAGCTTTAGTTTTCTTTTTCAACATTCCTCTGGCTATTCAGGATCTTTTCTACTTCCATACAAATTTTAGGATTATCTTCTTCCAGCTCTGTGAAAAATGTTGAACATATTTAGGTGGGATTGCATTGAAAGTGTAGATTACTCTGGGTAGCATAAACATTTTAACAATATTTTGGAAAGTTTTTCCATCTCTTTGTGTCTTCCTAAATTTCCTTTATAAGTGGTCTATAGTTTTCAGAGTACAGATCCTTTACCTCTTTGGTTAGGTTTGTTCCTAGGTATCTTATGGTATTTATGCAATTGTAAAAGAAACTGATTTCTTGATTTCTCTTTCAACTGTCTCATTGTTAATATATAGAAATGCAACTGATTTCTGTGCATCGATTTTATATCCTGCCACTTTGCTGAATTCCTGTATGAGATCTAGCAATTTTCAAGTGGAGTATTTTGGGTGTTCCACATAGCGTGTCATGTCATCTGTGAAGAATGATAATTTGATTTCTTCTGTTCTGATTTGGATGACTTTTATTTCTTTTGTTGTCTGATTGCTGAGGCTAGGACTTCCAGTACTATGTTGAACAACAGTGGTGAGAATCGACATCCCTGTCATGTTCTTGACCTTAGGAGAAAAGCTCTCAGTTTTTTCCCCTTTGAGAATGTTATTTGCTGTGGGCTTTACATATATGACTTTTATGATATTGAAGTATGTTCCCTCTATCCATACACTGCAGAGTTTTTATCAGAAAAGGATGCTGTATTTTGTCAAATACTTTTTCTGCTTCAACTGAGAGGATCATATGGTTCCTGTCCTTTCTTTCATTAATGTGATGTATCACACTGATTGATTTGTGGATGTTCAACCACTTGCAGCTCAGGAATAAATCCCACTTGGGTGTGGTGAGTGATCTTTTTAATGTACTGTGGGATCCTATTGGCTAGCACCTTGCTGAGAATCTTGGCATCCACATTCATCAGGGATATTAGTCTGTCATTCTCCTTTTTGGTTGGGCCTTTGTCTGACGTTGGGATTAAGGTAATGCTAGCCTCATAGAATGAGTTTGGAAGTTTTCCTACCATTTCTGTTGTTTGAAACAGCTTCAGAAGAGTAGGTATTAATTCTTCGTCAAAAGTTTGGTATAATTCCCCCGGGAAGCCATCCAGCTCTAGACTCTTGTTTCTTGGGAGATTTTTGTTGACTGCTTCAATTTCTCTGCTGATTACTGAGTCTGTTCAGGTTTTCTATTTCTTCCTGTTTCAGTTTTGATGGCTTATATATTTCTAGGAATGCTTCAATTTCTTCCAGAAATTGCTAATTTTTGGAACATAGTTCCTCATAATACTCTCTTATAATTGTATTTCTTTGGTGTTATAATTGTTTGTTACAGCCTCAGTTGTGATCTCTCCTCTTTTCTTTTTTTTAATATTTTTATTTATTTATTTGACAGAGAGAGACAGCCAGCGAGAAAGGGAACACAAGCAGGGGGAGTGGGAGAGGAAGAAGCAGGCTCCCAGCAGAGCAGGGAGCCCAATGCGGGGCTCAATTCCAGGACCCTGGGATCATGCCCTGGGCCGAAGGCAGATGCTTAACAACTGAGCCACCCAGGCACCCCAGATCTCTCCTGTTTTCTTTTGTGATTTTATTTATTTGGGTCTTTTCTCTTTTCTTTTTGATAATTATGACTAGGGGTTTATCAATCTTGTTAATTCTTTCAAAGAATCAGCTCCTAGTTTGTTTGTTTGTTTTTATTTGTTCTACTATTCTTTTGGTTTCTTTTTCATTGATTTCTGCTCTAATCTTTATTATTTCTCTTCTCCTGTTGGGTTTAAGCTTTATTTGCTGTTCTTTTTCCAGCTCCTTTAGGTATAAGGTTAGCTTGTATATTTCAGACTTTTCTTTTTTCTTGAGAAAAGCCTATATTGCTCTATACTTCCCTCTTAGGACCACCTTTGCTGCATCCCAAAGTTCTAAACTGTCGTGTTTTCATTTTCTTTTACCTCCATGAATTCTTTTCAATTCTTTAATTTCCTGGTTGACCCATCCATTCTTTAGTAGGATGCTCTTTACCATCCATGTATTTGTGTTCCTCCCAAATTTTCTCTTGTGATAGAGTTCAAGTTTTAAAGCCTTGTGGTCTGAGAATATGCAGGGAATAATCCCAGTCTTTTGGTTCCAGTTAAGACCTGCTTTATGACCCAGAATGTAATCTATTCTGGAGAATGATCCATGTGCACTCCTAAAGAAGTATTCTGTTGCTTTAGGATAAAATGCTCTGAATATATCTGTGAAGTCCATCTAGCCCATTGTGTCGTTCAAAGCCCTTATTTCCTTGTTGATATTCTGCTTAGATGATCTGTCCATTGCTGTGAGTGGGGTGTTAATGTCCCTTACTATTATTGTATTATCAATGTGTTTCTTTAATTTTGTTATCAATTGGTTTATATAATTGGCTGCTCCCGTGTTAGGGTCATAAATATTTACAGTTGTTCAATCTACTTGTTGGATAGACCCTTTAATTATGATATAGAGTCCCTCTTCATCTCTTATTATAGTCTTTAGTCCAAAATCTAATTTGTCTGATGTAAGAATTGCTACCCCAGCTTTCTGTTGATGTCCATTAGCATGATAAATGGTTCTCCACCCCTCACTTTCAATCTGGAGTTCTCTTTGGGTTGAAAATAAGTCTCCTGTAGACAGCATATCAATGGGTCTTTTTTATCCAAACTATATCCTGTGTCTTTTCATTGGCGTGTTTAGTCCATTTACATTCAGAGTAATTATTGAAAGATATTAACTTTGTGCCATTGTATTACCTGTAAAGTTGCTGTTTCTGTAAATTATCTTTGTTCCTTTCTGGTGTTTGTTACTTTTAGGCTCTCTCTTTGCTCAAAGAATCCCCTTTCATATTTTCTGCAGGGCTGGTTTAGTGATCACAAATTCTTTTAGTTTTTGTTTGTCCTGGAACCTATTTATCTCTCCTTCCATTCTGAATGACACCTTGTTGGATAAAGTATTATTGGCTGCATATTGTTTTTTTCTCATTTTGTACCTTGAATATATCATGCCAGTCCTCTCTGGCCTGCCAGGTCTCTTGTAGGTTAAAGACCTCTTGTCTCAAGCTGCTTTCAGGATTTTTTCATTATCTCTGAAATTTGCAAGCCTCACTATTATATGCTGGGTTGTTGACCTATTTTTATTGATTTTGAGGGGTGTTCTCTGTGCCTTTTGGACTTGAATGTTTTCTTCCTTCCCCAGATTAGGGAATTTCTCAGCTATAATTTGTTCATAAAAACCTTCTATCCTGCTCTTTCTTTCCTTGTCATCTGGGATCCTTACTATTCAATTATTGCACTTCAGGGTATCACTGATTTCTTGAAGCCTTCCCTCATGATCCAGTAGTTGTCTTTCTCTCCTTTTCTTAGCTTCCTTACTTTCTATCATTTTGTCTTCTAAGTCACTGACTCTTCTGTCTCATTTACCCTAGCATTTAGAGCCTCCATTTTTTACTGCATATCAGTTATAACATTTTTAATTTCGGCCTGATTAGATTTTAGTTCTTTTATTTCTGCAGTAAGAAATTCTCAAGTGTCTTTTATGCTTTTTTCAAGCCCAGCAAGTATCTTTATAATCATTGCTTTGAATTCTAGTTCCAACATTTTACTTATATCTATATTGATTAAATCTATGGTAGAGAATACTACCTCTGGTTCTTTCTTTTTCTGTAAATTTCTCCTTCTAGTCATTTTGTCCAGAAAATATAGGAAGAAAGAAAGAGAAAGGGAAAAAGGGAAAAGAAAGAAGAAACATCAAAAGCAACAATAATAATATCAACAACAACAGCATATTCAGGAAGTGATTCTGGCATATGCTGTGTACACTCTGCTGTTCTGTCTTGGCTTCTCTTTCCCACCGGGCCTTCCTCTACATAGTTCTTCCTTGCTTGCAGTGGGGAGTGTTTGTTCCTTTAAGTAGGTATGCTTTGATTCGTTTTTGAAGTTAAGCCATTAGCTGAAGTTTTGGAGTTTTCTTTAATCAGTAGACTTGGTAGATACGGGGGTTTGTGCTGGTGCTCTGAGGGAGAGGCCTGCCATTCTGGCTCAACTTCTGACTAGCCCTCCTAAAAATACCCACTGAGTCAGGGGAGAGGGTTTAGTGTAGGGGACTCCAGCCTCCAATAGAGTGTCTGTGTTTCTCTCAGGAGTCTGACTGTGCTTGTGGGTGGGAGGAAGGAGGGTGGCAGAGGAGGTAGAATATGGCATTACCTTGCCTTCTTGTCCCTGGGGAGCAAAACTCCTGGGAGCTGCTCTTAGGAGGCCCTCTTTGAAAAGCAAGCCATCTCCTGTGACCCAGGCCCTCGTCAGCTCCCTGCCCTAACCTGTCTGTGTCCAGATTGTTGGCATGCCTAGACAGCCAGATCTCCTGTATTTTATCTCTGGCCAGTGGCTGGGATTCAAAATTCCAAGTTTTAAAGGGCCATATAATGTGTGCACCCACTCCCACGCCGGGGCAGGGAGGCTTGGGGTGTGCCCAGCACCATCCCATTCCCGAAAATCTGTCACACAATGTTTGTGCAGAAGCTAGAGTTTATTGTAATACTGAGGGAAAAGCTGGAGCCAGGTTATCAGCCATCTGCACTTGAGTCAGTCCCCTACTCCCCTTTGTCCCAGAAAAGCTATAGCAGAGGCTTGAATCTATTGTGGGAGATAGCAAAAAGCAGTGGTCAGGTTATTCATGATCCTCTTCCATTCTCTGTGCTCCACTCTGTCAGTCCCAGAAAAGTGGCTGTTTGGTGTGCACACAGAGGTTTAAGCCTATCGTGGCTCACAGTAAAAAAGCATCCGCCAGGTTATCCACAATCTGCTCCAGTCTCTGTGCTCTGCTCAGTCAGTCCCAGAAAAAAACTAGATTATTTCTTTTTTAAAAGATTTTATTTATTTATTTGACAGTGAAAAAGAGAGAATACAAGCAGGGGGAGCATGAGGCAGAGGGAAAGGGAGAAACAGGATCCCTGCTGAGCAGGGAGCCTGGTGTACGGCTCCATCCCAGGACCCTGAGATCATGACCTGAGCTGAAGGCAGACCCTTAACTGACTGAGCCACTCAGGTGCCCCAAAGACTAGATTATTTCTGATAGAGATCTCCACCATAGGCCTTATGCATTCTGTGCTGTAGCCACACCAAAATTGTAAGTACAGATAATCATGTAGAAATAAATTCATCATTATAGATGCCCTATTTTTTATGCAAATGAATATATCCATTTGCTTTTTGAAATCACGGATATATCTTCAGTCTTATTAAGTGAGAGATACTTTCTTGATTATAATTTATTCATTTTTTTTACCAAATGATTTCTCTCATATGTGGAATTTAAGAAACAAAACAGATGAACATGGGGGAAGGGGGGAAAAAAAAGAGAGGGAGGCAAACCATAAGAGACTCTTAACTATAAAGAACAAACTGAGGGTTGATGGAGGGGAGGTGGGTGGGGGGATGAGCTGAATGGGAAATGGGTGATGGGTATTAAGGAGGGCACTTGTTTTGATGAGCACTGGGTGTTATATGTAATGAATCACTACATTCCGTTCCTGAAACCAATATCACACCATATGTTAACTAACTAGAATTTAAATACAAACTTGAAACAAACAAAAATCTTGTTTATAAATTAAGATCTCTGTCTCTGTATAACAGTCTGAGTACTGCTGTCTGATTTTCATCTCACTCCTAGTGTTGTGCCTTACTCCTGATCACATGATAAGATATTAATCAATTTGGTGATACAACTCTTATTCTTGATATGACTTTTTTTCAAACAGTGTTCTTTTTTCATTGAGTTTAAGAACCCTGTATACCTTGAATGCCCAGATACTTCCAACTTGTTTTATAGCCAGACTGTTTATAACTGTTTTCGTATGTTCTATTATTATCTTGAATGTGAATGAATTTAAAAAATAGCGGAATTACATCATTTTTGTTTTGTTTCATTTCTGTCAGGGTTAAGCCTTTGTTACTAACTTATAATAATAGCACTATATGAGTAAATTATATAATACATGCTATTGAAGACCAGAGCCATTAAAAATTATAGTTACTACCTTTCTTCAATATTTGTTGACACTTGGCTTGAAATAGAAAATTTATAGTTGTGTTTCTAGTATTTACTATAAAACATAAATGAACACTATCAAAATCTCATGTCTTTTGCATTATGTGAACACCACTAAATTCTATCATGTTTTCAAAAGCAACATAATGACTTCATGTATTTGCAAGAATATGAGCTCCTTTCCTTAGAAATAAATCTGTGAGGGCTATACAGTAAAAAAGTTTCTTTGTCATATATAACAAACATTATTGAATACTTTTCAGAATGTATCTACTTAAAGTTGTCTCTTTTATAAATGCCTAAAGATTATGAGTGTGCAATTAAGAATTTGTCTTAAGGATTCTATATGTTCTTAAAATTTTTTTATGAAAAGACCTATCTCCTTCTCTCTAAAAAGTCACTATCAATTTCTAAGTGGAAACTACTACCCAGCATTCTTTGACTCTTTCCCAAGTATGATTATGTGTTTTGTGTCAAAACATAAGTAAAATGTTCTTAGGACCCTGAGGAAATGGTAGAAGGAAGTCTTCTCTTTCTAAAATCATGTTGATATTTTATTTCTGTCTATTTACTTGATATATCAAGCCAAAGAATTTTTTCTCTAAACAAAGAGATTGTATAAATTTTAAGGATTATATTCTAGGAAAATAATAAATTGCTGGTATTTCTAGAAGCAAAATGAAAAAAAAATAATATAGACCTGTGGTAGTCAAACTTTGTATAGCAAGTTTTATTTTGGCCACATTGTGCCAATGAATTCCTATTAAATGAGTTATCTCCTAAATAATGAACTCTCTGAATCTGAACAGTATATAAATATAAGATAAATGACCACTTTTCATTTTTTTTACATCTTAATAAGCTCAAGAGGACAGAAGAAAACTTAGGATCATGGCCTCCTTTTGAAATATCAAATAGCAGTAATCTATCGAAAGAAATGGCATTTTTTTCCTTTGCACAGATTTGTGTTGTAATGTGAATGTCAAAGTGAAACTTCATTATTTTTTGTTATTCTTGCTCATGTTTTATTCTTCTCTTTCTCGCAGTTTCCAGAATTCAACTTGTAAGATATCTGAGTGATGATAAGATTGTGAGATCTAAAGAGGTATCTCCAACGCTCAGTGACAATCAAAGTTCACAGAAAAAGTTAAAGGAAAAGCACAGACACAGCCTTTCTCCAGACCCAGACACAGTCATGGATAAAAAACATCACAGAATTGCTAGGCACCCCAAGCCTCACAGAAATAACACATATTCTTTGGACACTGGAGCTCCTATATGTCCCAAATGTTTCATGGAAATCAATAATTCTTTTCATAAATGTCTTGTAAATTCTGATGATGATTCAGACCCTGACTCTACTTTACATCTCCAAATTCCCTTGGATTCTAAGTATTCTCTGAGCCCCGAATCTATTAGACATCATAAGACTTCTCGGAATAGCCCTTTATCTCGATCCCTGGATCCTAAGCATCCTGTGGGCATCCACTGTCCTTTACACCAGGAGGATTCTAAATATTCCTTGGGCTCAACTTCGTATTTACATTGTGAAAGTTGCTCTGCTCTTCAAAATCTCATTGGCTCTACTGCTACCAGTACCTTTCCCATGAATCCTCAAAATACCATGGGCCACCATAGTACCCCTGACTTAGACAGTGTTATCAACACCAGTAATGTTCCTGGCCTTGAGAATGAAGACAAGTTTAACCTTACTGCTAAACTTGAAAACGAGGCCAAACCTGACAATGAAACTAAATTGATCAGTGCTGGAAATCTCAAAGATAAGGCCAGTGCCAAAGAGAAGCCTCTTCTCAAAGATGAGACAGACCATGAAGATGAGACAGACTCTGAAGATGATAAAGATCCTGAAGATGAAATAGATTCTAAGGATGACAACACCAAAGATAAGAAAGATCCCAAAGATAAGTCTGACCCTGATGACAATGATCCCAAAGATAGCAATGCTGAAAAAGATGCAGACACGAACAATGGATCTGATCCCAGTGGTGATGCTGACCCTACAAGTGGAGCCGATTCCAACAGTGATGGTGATTCTAACAATGGAAGTGACTCCAATGGTGAACCAGAATCTAACACTGATAACACCACTAACAATGATGCTAACTCCAAATATAGCAGTGATTCTGATGGGGAAAAACACACCAATAATTCAGACAGTACCTCTGGCCTAAACAATGGTGTTGATCAGGACTGTACTGCTAACTCCAACAATGGCACTAATACAAATGATAGCTCTGGGCTCCAAAATGGAACTGGCCTGGACTACACTTCTGGTTCCAATAATGGTGCAGGCCCCCAAAATAGACCTGGCTCTAAAATCAATACATATGGCCTCCAAAACAATACCTCTGACCCCCAAAATATCAGATCAGACCCCGACATCCCTGAGTCCATTAACAATGGCTCTGGCCCCAACATCAATGGTCCTGGCCCCAATAACAATGGCTCTGGCCTTAAAATAGATCCTGACTCTAACTATAATGTCAGGCCTAGTAATGCTACAAGCCACAGCAGTGCTATTAGTTCCAATAAATATGCTGATTCCAAGTATGATACAAAACCCACCACTGCTACTGGCCACAACTATGCAGCTGTCCCAAAATGTGCTTCAGATCTTGACTGTGTCTCAGGATTTACCCATGCAGTAGGTTCTAGCCTTCTACTCAACTCCAACCATATTGCCAGAAACAATTATGCTGCCAAACCTAGCTCTAAAGCTACCACTGTCAATGCCACTGACACTAGCAGTACAACTAGTTGCAGTGGTGCTATTAGCCTTAGCTATAATGCTGGCACCAGCTGTGCCTCAGGCACTAACCATGACCCTAGATTAACTCATGTCTTTGGATCCAATCTTGTCACCAACCCCAATTATGATGCCACAAATACCCATAATGTTCATAATTCTACCAATACTAGCAATATTAATAATCTCTCTGAGCCTGAATTGGAAATCAGTACCAGTTCCTCCATTCCTAATATTGTTAATGGTAACTCCCCCGCTTTTGCTGCTAGCACAAACTATATTTGCACTTCTGGAAATTTGACCACCTCTGAATTTTCTGATCCATCTAAGCTTGGTATAAATTATACAATTTTTGATAACCACAAATTTGGTGCCTGCCTCAAAGACACTGCTGGCTCCATGGATTCTGTTAGCCTTAAGCATACTACTGAGTCCAAAGATGTCCTTGATGCCAAGGAATCTGGCTTTTTAAAAGATTTCTCCAGGGTCTGGAATCCCATTGGTATCAAGGATCTTACCAATTTAAGCTTTCACTCCAATTCAAATATTCCACTCCCTAGTTTTGACATTATAGTAGAAGCTGAACCACCAAATGTTGTGAAGTTTGCTGTATCATCAGGTGCTGTGAATCAATTTTTTAAGGTAAGTTTATATAAATGTAGACTTTAAATTTCTTCTCAATTTCTTGTAATTCAGAGTGTTAGGTCACTGAACAGGACCAAAAAACTTCCTTTTAAAAATTTACTTGAATATGCAATCCATACAAGAGAAGAGACAAGATGTCCAGTGTTACTTCTTTTTTGACCCTGGTAGCCAGCAACGTGGTTTTCCATCTGAAAGATCCATCTGCTATATAGCTGGTAAATAGAGAAATGGCCTTGATTGCACTGTGGCTGGCTCATCCACTACCTCCATCAAGTGTACAATGGCCAAGTGTTGGTTTCTTCACTCTATTTGCAGAGAGAGTCAAGTTAAATGAATTTAATTACCATGAATCAAGACATTTGAAACTACTATCCCCCAAAATCCCATTTTATAAGGAAGCTGGTAAAAGTAGTTATACCTATTATATTCTAATTTCTCATTAAATAAATAGAATTTTAATTAGTTTGGTGACATAATATTAAGGAGCAAAGAACTCTACACTTTTTCTACTTTTGACTTAAAATTTATTTTTCTTATTTCTCCTGAAAATGAGTAAAATTATATCTTTAATAAGTCTTTATCAAATTCTTCTAGCACTCTGAATTGCATGCACAAACTAGGATTTCTAAATTATGGAAGACTATTTTTGACAAGAGCAAGTAATACTCTTTTTGATGAAACTTTACCACCATACCGTCATTGAGACATAATCAAGTTGGTACACATTGCATTTTATTTTGTTATTCTTCATTAGACATGGTAAACAAATACAATTAATTTGGATTATAGTGTCTGTGTGGATAAATGTGCGACTTGAGAAATTACTTTGTCTTCTACTAGAATGTGTAATTGAATATATATATATATATATATATATATATACACACACTGAAGTGCTTCCAATTATATATATACATTTAAAATAAGGCATATAATCTTATAACCAAAATGAAAGTACAAAATTGTTATCTCTCTAATGCTTTTATTTTAGTAGAGAAAAATTTCATGATTTTCTCAAGAGAAACATCAATCTGGAAGCAGTTGTAAATATAGTTTTATAGCTCCACCTTATGTAAATTTAAGGGTAATGTCCAGTTATAAGAAATAAAAATAATATTGCTAAAATAGAAGCCTTAACATTAGAAAAAAGAGATGTTTTCCCCAGTTGTTTTATACAAATGAACTTTTGTGTTAGTATGAAAACTTTTAAAATATGTTTATTTTATGGATTTGGTGTTTTTGGATGAATGAAAATATGGTTATCATAAGTTTTAGCTTACTGGTTAAGGAACACTTTGCAGTTAGAATCCTAGTATATAAGAACTTTGTTTCCTAAGTTTGCATATGTAAAACATATCATGTTAATCTTAGATGAAAACTACCTGCAAAGTAGGGCATTTCCCTCCACCCCCAAAAATAATCAAATTTTTCAAGTGGAGGGTACACAAACAAAACTTTCTTCTGGAAAAATGGATGATTGCCTTCCCTCAGAGCTTCAGTATTTCCACATTGTCCTGGTTTATTACATCCTTGTTCATATTTCTATCATAAACATCTGCAATAGGGAAAACAGAGGCATTTTCCCCATTAAATTTAAAAGGAATAAAACTTTTCTACTAACCACAATGAACCAAACAACCAACTTAACATCTGAACATATAGTCAAGCCATTTGTATCATCTTCGTTCATTATTTCAATAGGCATTTAATAATTAAGCACTGTAGAAGTCTCAAAAAATATGCAAAGTGAAAAATATAGTGCCCTTTAAGGTGCTTTTAGCCTACTTATCTTAATAGGAAAAAAGTGCCTATTTGAGGATAGAAACTATGTGAAAACAAATAAAATGCCATCTAACTGAGTTTCTAGAATGGTCAGAAAACATTTTGGTTGTTCAGATCACATGTCACCAATGTATTATGTAGTTGGAAATATGTGTGTATTAATTATTATACTGTGTTTCACTTTTCAGAAATAACCAAACAAGGTCATAACTCCTGAAATTATCTTCCTTTTTGTGAGGGTTAACATTGACTTTAATGGGTGGTGGTTTTAGAACTATATTACTAAGAGCCTGATATCATTTAATAAGTTATCTAGAAGTTATTTACAATTCTGAAGAAACAATATGATTCCATATAAAATAGATAAAAGTAGTATCTTATATTTCTTAAACTTTGAAAATAGTTTTTATTTATAAAAAAATTTACTCAAGGATTTAATTAGTTGAAGTACTTGACAGATTCCAATGTATTTAAGAAAAATTGCATTAGGGCCATTCAAAGAAGTAGTCATCATGATTTATGGTAGATTTAAAAAAAACAAAGATGATTCAGTAGTAATACTGAAGGAAATTTTCATATAGTACAGTCTATTATAACCAGAGTTTTATAAATAGAGAGTTATATAGGTCTTCTTAGCAACAGATGTCTGAACATACCAATCAAATGTGTTATGCTTTTTGCACCAAAGTTCTCTTAAATTAATATCTCTAGTAATTGCTCCAAAATTAACCAACAAAAATGTTTTTGTTTATAAATATCTTGTATATTTGAGGAAGCCTACAGATGAGTCTTGGCTCAGGAGAGGCTAAATTTGTAGTATAATGTCAAAATGGATTAACTGAAGTGGCCAGAAGTTTTCATATTTTCGTTTCAAAATGGTCCACCCAATGTATCATTTCCTTTCCAATCATTGAGCCATTAAAATACATGAATAGGTTTAGCTCTTCTGCTTAATATTTATTGAAATAAATCTTAGTTAAACCCAAACTTTAGGCATATTTAGGTGTATAGTACCTACATATTCCGGATAATCTAAGCAATGTCCTGCCTTGTAGTTTCTTAAATATGTTTACATACAGATAAACAGTGTTTCTCTTTCTAGCTTTTTAGGGATATGCTGTGTTTTGTCAGTGGGAGACATGTTTTCTGGGGATTTTCAATCTAAGATACAGTAAATCATCTCCTATCAACTTGCTCAAGGTCTGTTAATTATTAAACTGCTTTACTGAGGTCATCTGTGCACTAAACCTTTCCATAAAGTCACCTTTATATATCAGTTTTATCATATTTCTTTATAACACTGAAGTGTTTCCATGGTATCCTATTGCTGGATTCTTTGTTCGATAAGATAGGGTCCTGAAAGTGTTTAATTGAAATACAATGAACTGAGTTGGAACCTCCTTTGGAATTAATTCGTAAAAGATCTCAAATTGAATGTAACTAAATAAATAATATTGAGTAAAAAATGTTCCTCCTGCTAACCATGTGAACTGCCCATTGTTCTCTGAATAGTTTGGGGGAAAAAAAACAATTGTTATTTGTTAAAAGATCAAAGTCTCAGACTGAATTCAGCCTTCTCTCTTTATCTACACCATGTATAATTTTCTGAGCCAACCACAAACTTACAATGACCCAGATGAGCAATCCAAAGAAAAACCAGTTACCCCAAGTTCAAAATAAAGTGCACTTTATTACTGCCCCTATTGCAGAAAATCTGTGCAAATGACCTACTTTCTGAAGGAATTTCAAAATTATGTATTTTCCCTTGTGTCTCAAGGGCCTTTGGCCCAAGCCCCCTCAAATGTAACCACAGGATCAATGATGCATCTTATCTGGGCAGATAGAGAAAAACAGACCAAATCAACTTTATTCCAAAAGTTGATAGAGACTAACTTAGGAGAACTTTAAGACTATCACTTAACATCATAAATCTTAAATAATCAACTAAATAATCAAGACATTTTATTCTCAAAAAGAAGATTTCACTAGGTTTTCAAATCTCAGAAATGTTTGTTACAATGACACCGAGGTAGATGTGGTGCATTCAACAGCTATAGGATCTGTGCAGTCTGCCATGTTCCAGGCTTGAAAAAAACTGAGGCAACTGTGTCTGAATTTATTTCATCTTCTACTTGAGGGACCATTAGTAAACTACATTTTCCAAAATGTTTAAGTCTGAATTTGGGTGTATTGAGTATCAAAGACAATAAATGTGAAATGATTAAATAAGCAAGGTATAAAATTTCAGGTTTTGTCTCTCATGAGTCTTGTCAACCCAATCCACTTCTAAAGATACCTGGATTCATTAAGTGGAATGTTTATGGGATGGAAGCTGTTGACCCAGTGTAATAGATTCCCTCAATAAAATTAAAGAATGTGGATAAAAAAGTAGTAACAAGAGAGGATATATGGAGGTGAAGACAAAGGAAAGACTTTTATATGGAGGAGGAGGGATATTGTGGAATAATAAGCATGATTTCAGTAATCTTCACCTTTTTTTTATCATATCATTAAATCCCAATATGTTTTGACTGGTCCAAGTCCATTTGTAAAAGAAAAATATTTCTTCTATGTCATCCTTTGTACTTCCTGACCTACCCTTATCTCATCACACACATGCACATGCACACACACATGCACACACACTTACACAAACACACACACACACAATTGCAGACTTTTCAAAGTTTCAAATACCAAGAATATAAGCACTCTATATTAACAAATGCTCACTTATTCATCACCAGCTTCTGTTTTTCCCATTCTGAGGTCATTCTAACACTCTAATAGACCAGCCCCATTTAGAAAGTAACCAAGGTGTCAAGCTGTCAAGCAAAGTGTACTTCCTGATTGCTAACTTTTGAAAGTTTATCTCCTGATATATCCACTACCACCTCATTTTTACCCTTTCACAGAGAACGTATACAAACACACAAACACATGCACACATACACACACACCATTGATAACTTTTTCTGCTTTGGGATTACTTTGAGGACCATAGCCATCTGAGTTTTCACTGAGATTTTAATAAGAAGATCATTTTTATCACAAATAACTGATTTTGGTTTTTTTTTTTAATAACCGATTTTTTTTATAAGAAGTTAGGAACAATATGTTTGTTCATAATTACTATCTTAGTACTTCCTGAATAAAAAGATGACCGATCAAGTAGTAAATGAAGTAGAAATAATAGAAGAAACAAGCACCAGCACTACCTCATTTTATCACATAAATATTATACCACAAATGGACAGTGACCACAGCCAAGAAGCGTAGTTCATCCTACCTGACTGTATAGTGATAATGAGGCAAACAAAATTTTATTCTAGGCCCTGAAAAGACCATTTCTAGATAGTTGCAAAAGGTTCCAAATAAGATTGCTAATTGTGAGAGTTTTAAGCAAAAGGTCCAGAAAATTCTCAGTATGATTATTATTTTCATGGCTTTATACTCTTGAATATAGTTTACAAATGGAATATGATATCACATAACAAAAGATTAGTAAGACATCAATGTTGAAGTTAGAAAACACATGAAAATAAGCAAACTTCAATGTAAATCTTCAGGCAGTCATTTCATAACCAGGATTTAGTAGCACTTACTATTTGACACGCATTCTTGAGTTTTACATGTAGTAGTTCCTTTAGCCCTCTCAACAACCCTATGAAGTTACATAATTTTCCCTATTATCCCTATTTTATAGGTGAGGACTATGTTATATAGTCAAATAACCTTTTTGTGATCACACAGCTACCAAGTGAAAAAGAATCAGAGCCTATATTGAAAAATTTAAAGTTAATTTTATGTATTGAAAATAATATATAATTAAAGGTGTCAAGTAGTAAATATTGAGTTAACCTAATGTTAGCAGAGGCCTAGGTTACAAAATGAAAACTACTGTAGTTCCATCTTAGTATTTTAAGAGACAGTATTATACCTGTGATTATAAGGTGATCATAGTAGTTTTTTGGGTATGGGTTTGAAGTTTCCAAGGATCATGATATCTAATATTTTATATTAAATAATCTATTTAAAGTAGTCTAAGGATAAAAATATTTTTTCTTTCATTACAACTTTTAACTCCCAAGTTTCTTTTTATCCTGTTGTTGCAGCTCAACCTCCAGACAGGTAGCAGACAAAACCTTGACCCCTGATTAGTGAAAAGAATACCTTGAGATGGA
Organism: Ailuropoda melanoleuca; assembly: GCF_002007445.2. Lineage (NCBI taxonomy): Eukaryota > Metazoa > Chordata > Mammalia > Carnivora > Ursidae > Ailuropoda > Ailuropoda melanoleuca. Next base: position 62,172,937 of record NC_048238.1, read on the forward strand.
AAAGACAAAGGCCCAGCCAAGAAGGTTTTGAGGATATGAGCAAATAACTTCAAAACTTGCAGAGATCCCTGAGCAATGTTTATTATATGTTTATTCTTTTATCCCCTCCCCATTACATGACCTTGCCTTTATTGTCCATGGGACCAACAATGTTGCTTCAAAATACCATGTGACAATTGTCCCATTCATCTTATTTGCTTCTGGCAGACTCTGAAGTTAGAAAAAGGACACATTGTGGTCCTTTCTAGCCATCATATAAAAATTATTTTGTATTGTTAATGACTAAAGAGTGCAGTCAGATTTTTCAGGCAGAAATTGTCTCCATCTTTTGTGTAAGTCTCCAGAAGAAGATTGTCTTAACTTTTAAGAAATTGTATGACAGATGCTTTTAAAATTGTGATAGCCACTCTAGGTTTAATATCACCCATAATAAATTGTTATTTTATTGTTAATGTTTATTGTTTTATGAGTGTGGTACACATAATTAAAATAGTTGAGACTCATCAGTACTGTGCAGTGTTTGTTTAACTTGCTATTTATCCCATACAACCTTGCTAACCTAGAAAATTGATAACGTATGTCATTTACCAAGAAGTTTTAGAGATGAATTAATTGGATGCAATAAAGCTATCTCTGGAGCTGCCATAAAGCAACTCAAAAACTGGTATAGAGTTTTTATAGCTCATGGCAAAAGAGCTGAAAAATATAGTGAAATAATTAAAAGAAAGTTATATTTCTTTTCTTTGCAGTTAGTAACAGGGGCTGGGTTGCCAGGTGTACTTAAAAAAAACCCACCTTTTTGTGATTAATAATTACCAGATACACTTTGAGGACTATAGGACACATAGGCAATCAAGTCACAATGACCTACCAAACCTTTTTATAAGATCTTCATTATTTGTCACCACTCTCTCTGTATGCTTGTGTTTATTACTTAAATACAGCCATCTGCTCCACCTAGGTGAGTCTCCCTACTTTTCCCTACTTTGTCTTGTATATATAAGCACCATATTCTTTTGGTATCTTCCCTTAACTAAGACCTTTCCCATTCAAAAAATCCCAGACTTCAGTGAACAATATTGCTATTTCCATTTTCAAGTTTCTATTCTTAAAGTCAGCTGAGAAAGATCATAGCACATTTGGGGAACTACCCATAGTTTGGCATGTGTATAGTACATGGTGTGACTGGGGCTGATGAGAAGTGAGATTGGAAAAGTAAGCAGGAATCTTGTTGGACTTTAGAAAGTTTAGACCTTATCCCAGAGGTAATAGTTATGATAACCTTTAAAGGATTTTAAGCATGGTAGCAATGTGACTGATTTCACCTTAGAGAAATAACTCTGATGGTGGTGTGGAGGATTGATTTAAGAAGAAGGCATAGAGGAAAAGAGGATAGAAGGACACCTGTTAAGACATGGTTGTGGTAGTCCAGACTAATTCAAAAGAGCTTGAAATAAAGCAGTAGGAAGTAAGAATGGAGAAGCGAGGACACGTTTGAAAGCCGTTAAGACAGAAATGGCTGTAATTACTGGATTATGTGGTGTAGGAGGAAAGAAAGTGGGAAAAATTCAGTTTAACTCCAAGCTTTCTGATGTGGGGAGATGGTGGTGCCATTAACCAAGTTGAAATACAGAGGAGAATGGAGGAGAGGTGGTGGCAATGATGCCACAAATGGAGATGTAAATTCCTGAGTAACATTTAGGTGCTGATGTCCAAAATTCATCTAAGATAAGCCCTGACTTTTAGTATACCCCAGATGTAGAAGAAAAACATAATGTTTATTGACATTGTATTTATATGGAGGGTTAGCAGTTGTATGAAGCATTATCAGAATATTTGATCTTAACAACTACCCTTTAGAGTCATCATCACATGTAATATTAGCTTCATTGTACATAAAAATAAGGAGACAAAGGTTCAAAAAAAATGTTGTTCAAAGCTACAGAGACTATTAAAAGAACTTGGAACTGGAACACTTGTATGGCTGTGATGGGTTCCAGAAAGTAATCCATGGCTCAGGAAAAAAATGCTTTTAACAAATTCTCTGATTTTCAGAATCAACATTGTATTCCTTTATGTTAAGTTAAAGATGAAACACCTCAAGAAGAAAATAACAAATTATATGTTTACATAAAACAGCTACTATAAATATAATTATTTTTTGTAGAATTCTGTGCTTTGATGAGTTATAAATTACCTAAAAAATAAATATCCTTTTTTCCCCTATTTTTTTTTATTTTGGTAAAATGCACTTAACATTAAATTTACCATCTTAACCAATTTTAAGTGTACAGTTTACTGTTATTAAATATATTCATGGAGCACCTGGGTGACAGTCAGTTAAGCTTCTGACTCGTTTTTTTAATGTTTTTTTATTATATTATGTTAGTCACCATACAGTACATCCCTGGTTTCTGATGTAAAGTTCGAATTCATTAGTTGCGTATAACACCCAGTGCACCATGCAATACGTGCCCTCCTTACTACCCATCACCAGTCTATCCCATTCCCACACCCCCTTCCCCTCTGAAGCCCTCAGTTTGTTTCTCAGAGTCCATAGTCTCTCATGCTTCATTCCCCCTCCTGATTACCCCCCTTTCTTTATCCCTTTCTTCCCTACCAATCTTCCTAGTTCTTATGTTCCATAGATGAGAGAAATTATATGATAATTGTCTTTCTCTGCTTGACTTATTTCACTTAGCATTATCTCCTCCAGTGCTGTCCATGTTGCAGCAAATGTTGAGAACTCGTTCTTTCTGATAGCTGAGTAATGTTCCATTGTATATATGGACCACAACTTTCTTAATCCAGTCATCTGTTGAAGGGCATCTCGGTTCCTTCCACGATTTAGCTATTGTGGACAATGCTACTATGAACACTGGGGTGCATATGGCCCTTTTCTTCACTACGTCTCTATCTTTGGGGTAAACACCCAATAGTGCAATAGCTGGGTCATAGGGTAGCTCAATTTTTAACTTTTTAAGGGACCCCACACTGTTTTCTAAAGGGGCTGTACCAAGTTGCATTCCCACCAACAGTGTAAGAGGGATCCCCTTTCTCCACATCCTCTCCAACATTTGTTGTTTCCTTCCTTGTCAATTTTTGCCATTCTAACTGGCATAAAGTGGTATCTCAAGGTGGTTTTGATTTGAATTTCCCTGATGGCTAATGAATTTGAACATTTTTTCATGTGTCTGTTAGCCATTTGTATGTCTTCATTGGAAAAGTGTCTATTCATATCTTCTGTCCATTTTTTTATTTAATTATTTGTTCCTCGTGTATTGAGTTTGAGAAGTTCTTTATATTTCTTGGATACCAGTTTTTTATCTGTAGTATCATTTGCAAATATCTTCTCCCATTCCGTGGGCTGCCTCTTAGTTTTTTTGACTGTTTCCTTGGCTGTGCAGAAGCTTTTATCTTGATGAAGTCCCACAAGTTCATTTTTCTCTTGTTTCTCTTGCCTTTGGAGATGTGTCATGAAAGAAGTTGCTGTGGCCGATGTCAAAGAAGTTATAGCCTATGTTCTCCTCTATGGTTTTGATGTATTCCTCTCTCACATCAAGGTCTTTCATCCATTTGGAGTTTATCTTTGTGTATGGTGTGAGCCAGTGGTCAAGTTTCATTCTTTTGCATATAGCTGTCCAATTTTCCCAGTACCACTTATTGAAGAGACTGTTTTTTTCCCACTGGATGTTTTTTCCTGCTTTGTCAAAGATTAGTTGCCCATAGAGCTGAGGGTCCTTTTCTGGGTTCTCTATTCTGTTCCATTGGTCTATGTGGCTGTTTTTTTGCCAATACCATTCTGTCTTGGTGATCACAGCTTTGTAGTATAGCTTGAAATCCGGCAAAGTGATTGCCCCTTGTTTTGTTTTTCCTTTTCAACATTTCCTTGGTGATTCGGGGCCTTTTCTGGTTCCACACAAATTTAAGGGCTGTTTGTTCCAGCTCTTTTAAAATGCCATTGGTATTTTGATTGGGATGGCATTGAAAGTGTAGATTGCTCGGGATAGCATAGACATTTTAACTATGTTTATTCTTCCAATCCATGAGCATGGAATATTACTGATTTCTAACTGCATCCTGTTGTGGTTGGAGAAGGTGCATTGCACAATATCTACCTTTTAGAAACTTATACTTAATTTGTGACCTAACATAGGTCTTTTTAGCAAAAATTCCATATGCACTTGAGAATAATGTGTAAGTTATTGTTATGTAGAGTGTTCTGCATGTCTATTGAATCAAGTTGGTTTATTGTGTTCTTAAGTCCTCTATTTCCTCATTTATCTTCTGATTGTTTTCTTCGTTACTGGGAGTGGTTTATTGAAGTTCCCAAATACAACTGTAGAACTGTCTATTTCTCCTTTCATTCCTACCACTTTTTACCTCATATATCTTGATGGTCTGTTTTTAGTTGAGTAAATGTTTCTGATTGCTGTGTCATTGTGCTTTATTGAAACTTTATTAATATATAAAATGTCCTTCTTTGTCTTTTACTGCCTATATTCTCCTCTAGGATTCTGATGGATTCCTGATTCACATTTAAGTTTTTCATCCATTTTGAGTTTACCATTGTGTATGGTGTAAGAAAATGATCCAGTTTCATTCTTAGGCATGTGGCTGTCCAATTTTCCCAGCACCATTTATTGAAAAGGCTGTCTTTTCCATTGAATATCCTTTCCTGCTTTGTCGAAGATTTGTTGACCATAGAGTTGAACATCTATGTATCTGTTTTTGTGCCAGTACCATGCTGTCTTGATGATCACAGCTTTGTAATATAGCTTGAAGTCAGGCATTGTGATGCCCCCAACTTTGGTTTTCTCTTTCAATCTTCCCTGGTTATTCAGGGTCTTTCCTGGTTCCATACAAAATTTTAGGATTGTATGATCCAGCTCTGTGATAAATGTTTATGGTATTTTGATAGGGATTACATTGAATGTATAGATTGTTTTAGGTGGCATAGACATTTGAATAATATTTGTTCTTCCAATCTATGAGAATGGAAAGACTTTCCACCTCTTTGTGTATTCCTCAAATTCTTTCATAAGTGTTCTATAGTTTCTAAAGTACAGTTGCTTTATCTCTGGTTAGATTTATTCCTAAGTATCTTATGGTTTTTGGTGCAACTGTAAATGGTATTGATTCTTTAATTTCTCTTTCTTCAGTCACATTGTTAGTGTATAGAAATGCAGCTGATTTCTGTGCACTGATTTTGTATCCTGCCACATTTCTGAGGGGTTGTATGAGTGCTAGTCATTTGGGGATGGAGTATTTTGGGTTTTCCATATAAAATATCATGTCATCTGTGAAGAGAGAGAGTTTGACTTCTTCTTTACCAATATGAATACCTTTTCTTTTTGTTGCCTGGTTGCTGATGCTAGGACTTCTAGTACTATGTTGAACAATAGTCATGAGAGTGGGCATCCTTGCCATGCTCCTGATCTTAAGGGAAAAGCTCTCAGCTTTTTCCCATTGAGAATGATATTCGCTGTTGGCTTTTCATAGATGGCTTTTATGATATTGAGATATATTCCCTCATTCCTATACTTTGAAGAGTTTTAAGAAAGAATGCTGCATTTTGTCAAATACTTTCTCTGCATCAATTGAGATCATATGGTTCTTGACTTTTCTTTTATTAATGTGCTCTATCATGTTGGTTGATTTCTGAATGTTGAACCACCCTTGCATCCCAGGAATAAATTGCACCTGGTCGTGGTGAATACTCCTCTTAATGTACTGTTGGACCTATTGGCTGGTATCTTGATAAACATTTTGGCACCCATGTTCATCAGGGATATTGGTCTGTAATTCTCCTTTTTGATGGGGTCTTTGTCTGGTTTGGGGATCAAGGTTATGCTGGCCTCATAGAATGAGTTTGGAAGTTTTCCTTTCGTTTCTACCTTCTGAAAGAGCTTCGGTAAAATAGGTATTAATTCTTCTTTAAATATTTGGTAGAATTCCCCTGGGAAGCCATATGACCCTTGACTCTTGTTTTTTTGGGAAGTTTTTGATTACTGCTTCAGTTTCTTTCTGGTTATTGGCCTGTTCAGATTTTCTACCTCTTCCTGTTTAAGTCTTAATAGTTTATAGGTTTCCAGGAATGCATCCATTTCATCCAATTTGCCTAATTTGTTGGCATATAGTTACTCATAATATGTTCTTAAAATTGTATTTCCTTGGTATTGGTCATGATCTCTCCCCTTTCATTCATGATTTTAATTTGGGTCCTTTCTATTTTCTTTTGGATAAGTGTGCCCAGAGTTTTATCAGTTTTATTAATTCTTTCAAAGAACCAGCTTCTGGATTCATTGATCTGTTCTACTGTTTTTCTGGTTTCTATTTCATTGATTTCTGCTCTAATCTTTATTATTTGTCTTCTCCTGCTTGGTTTAGGCTTTATTTGCTGTTCTTTCTCCAGGTCTTTAGGTGTAAGGTTAGCTTGTGTATTTGGGGTTTTTCCAATTTTTTGAGAGAGGCTTGGATACCTTATATATTTCCCTCTTAGGACTTCCTTTACAGTATCCCATAAGTTTGGAACCGATGTATTTTCATTCTCATAGTTTACATGAATTTATTAAGCTTTTCTTTAATTTCCTGGTTGAACCATTCATTCTTTAGTAGCATGCGCTTTAACCTCCAAGTGTTTGAGTTCATTCCAAATTTTCCCATGTCTTTGAGTTCAAGTTGCAAAGAACTGTGTTCTGAAAATATGCATGGAATAATCTCAGTCCTTTGGTATCAGTTGAGACCTGAATTGTGACCCAGTATGTGATCTAGTCTGGAGAAATTTCCATGGGCACTAAAGAAGAATGCGTATTCTATTACTTTAGGTTGGAATGCTCTGAATATATCTGTGAATTCCATCTGGTCCAGTGTGTCATTCAGAGCCCTTGTTTCTTTGTTGATCTTCTACTTAAATGACCTGTCCATTGCTGTTAGTGGGGCATTGAAGTTCCCTACTATTATTGTATTATTATCAATATGTTTCTTTACTTTGGTCATTAATTGGCTTATATAATTGGTGCTCCCACATTGGCAACATAGATAATTATAATTGTTAGATCTTGCTGGATAGACCCTTAAGTATGATATAGTGTCCCTCTACATCTCTTACTACAGACTTTGGTTTAAAATTTAATTTGTCTGATATGAGGATTGCTACCTCAGCTTTTTTTTGAGGTCCATTAGCATGATAAATCATTCTCCAACCCCTCACTTTTAGTCTGGAGGTGTCTTTAGGTTCAAAATGAGTCATTGTAGACAGTATATGGATGGGTCTTGCTTTTTTATCCAATCTGATACCCTGTGTCTTTTGGTTGGAGCACTTAGTCCATCTACATTCAGAATAACTATTTTTTTAGTGATGTATTTAAGGCTCTTTTATTTTCTAACAATACTACATTTGCCTTTATTTATGTCATTTTTTTTAAAAAATAGATTATTTGTCTTGTAGAAAGTCCTACATGATATATTTTTCTCATTGTTCCATCTTGGTGTCATTTTCCATGTTCCTCATTTAGATGTAGCATTTAGCATTTAGCATTTAGATGTAGAGGCAAGGAAGGGGAAAGAGTCTACCAGAGTAACTATTGACAGATATGAATTTAGTGCCATTGTGTTGCCTGTAATGTTCCTGTTTCTGTAGATTGTCTGTTTCTTTCTGGTCTGTGTTATTCTTGGTGTCTCTGTTTGCTTACAGAATCCCCCTTAATATTTCTTGCAGGGCTTCCTTGGTGGTCACATATTCTTTCAGTATCTCTCTGTCCTGGAATCTCTTTATCTCTCCTTCCATTCTGAGTGACAGCCTTGCTGGGTAAAGTATTCTTGGCTGCATCTTCTTTTCATTTAGTACCCTGAATATATCTTGCCAGCCCTTTCTGACTTGACAGGTTTCTGTGGATGGGTCTGATGTTATTATGATCTTCCACCCTCTGTATGTAAGGAACCTCCTCTCCCTAGCTGCTCTCTGGATAGCTTCCTTGGCTCTACGATTTGCAAGCTTCACTATTACATGTTGGGGTGTTGATCTATTTTTATTGATTTGGGGATTTTATTGATTCTCTCTGCCTCTTGAACATGAATTCTTGTTTCCTTCCCCAGATTAGGGAAGTTCCCAGCCATGATTTGCTCAAATATACCTTCTAGCCTTCTCTCTCTCCATGCTCTCTGGGATCACATTAATTCTGACATTGATTTGTTTCAAGGCATCATTAAATTCTTTAATCCTTTTCTTCATGGACTATTAGTTGTTTTTCTCTCTTTTCCTCAACTTTCTTCCTGTCCATCATCCTGTCCTTTAGATCACTCATTCTCTTTTCTGCCTCACTGACCCCAGCTGTTAGAGCATCCAATTTAGACTACATCTCATTAATAGCAATTTTAAGTTCAGCCTGATTAGATCTCATTTCTGCCCTTAGAGATTCTATATTGCCACTAATGCTTTTCTCAAACCTAGCTATTGACTTTATAATTGCTATCCTGAATTCCATCTCTGACATCTTATTTATAGCCATATCAATTAGTTCTGTGGCAAAGAACATTGCCTCTGGTTCTTTCTTTTGTGGTGAATTCCTCCTTCTAGTCATTTTTCCCAGAGAAGAATGGGTGAGAAAATGAGCAGAGTCCAAAATATCAACCACGACCCAGGACAATACGTCCAAAAAAACTGAAGTGGTCAGAAGCCACAACAGAAAAGCAAACAAAACCTAAATGAAATAAACAATAAAAAAGAGGGGAGAGACTATAATCTCGCAGGTGTACAAAGCAGGGTGATCCTCTTTTTCTTGATTGAATATTGGTCTTTGTGTTAGAAGACACTACATCCCAAAATTGCAAAGAAAGAAAAACTTGTATATATATAAAATTGAATAGAGTGAAAAGAGGACTAAAATGAAGCATATATCTATAAAATGTAGGTGTAAAAAAAAGTTAAAAAGCAACTTAAAAACATAAGGTGGCTAAATAAGAATCTAATTGAAATTGGAAAAGTTGAAAACAAAAGAAATGAAAATTTTAGACTGGAAGATAAATGAGTTGTGAGAAAAACACCTATAGCTCAATATACTAATTTCCCCTGGTGCTAGCGTTTTATAGTCTTGTGGGATCTATCAGCTTGTTGTCCACCTGTTCTCCAGTCTGTCTTCTCGGGGAGGGGCCTGCTGTGTTGCTTCTCAGGTGTCTTGCCTGGGCAGAGTTGCCCCACCCCTTGTCAGGAGGATGGGCTCAGTGGAAACTGGTCCTTTGTGTGGCTTTTTTTCCCTAGAGGCTTTCCGCACCTCTCTGAGGGTCAGAGCAAAAATGGCCAAGTCCAGATCTCTGTCCCAGAGCTGAGAGATCATGGTCCCCACCCTTCAATAAACCCTCTGGGACAAACCGTTTTCACTTATGTGTGTGCCAAAATTGGCCAACTCTTGTGGTACATGCCCACTGCAATCCTCCCTGGGGGAGTCCCAGGGACCCATGAACATCACTGCCCTTTGTGTGCCCTGGGACTACAAGTGGTTGTAGACTTCTGTGCACACCCTGCTCCACTGCTCCTGAGCCACAGCTGGGTGCCACCCTATTGTCCTTTCTGAGGCTGCCACTACCCTGAGAGCTGTTGCCTATTCATGGTCGCAGCAGTTTCACCCTTCCCAGGGGATGGTAAATGGCCCATGCATTCCATTCCTTTTCAGGGTGCTCAAAGTAATCACCTGACCTGCCTGATTCGCAGTTTATGGCAATCGGAGCTGAGAGTCCCTCTTGGGCTCCCTGACCATAACCAGTTTCGCCATTCCAGTCCTTGGGCTCTCTATTGGTTCAGGCACCCCTGTTCTTTCTGTGTCTCCTCAAATCCTGAGATCACAAAGACCCACCTAGAATTCTGCCCTTTTCATCTCCTGTGCCCCTTTCAGAAAAGGATGTCTCTGGGGCGCCTGGGTAGCACAGTGGTTAAGCGTCTGCCTTCGGCTCAGGGCGTGATCCCAGCATTATGGGATCGAGCCCCACATCAGGCTCCTCTGCTATGAGCCTGCTTCTTCCTCTCCCACTCCCCCTGCTTGTGTTCCCTCTCTTGCTTGCTGTCTCTATCTCTGTCGAATAAATAAATAAAATCTTAAAAAAAGAAAAGAAAAGGATATCTCAACAAACTGAGGGCTTCAGAGGGGAGGGGGTGGGGGAATGGGATAGGCTGGTGATGGGTATCAACGAGGGCACGTATTGCATGGTGCACTGGGTGTTATGCGCAAGTAATGAATCATGGAACTTTACATCAAAAACTAGGGTTGGACCGTATGGTGACTAACATAATATAATAAAAAATTATTATTAAAAAAAGGATGTCTCTCACTGGAGGAGTTTTCTAAGGATTCTGATTTGGCACTCTGGTGTTATATCACTTTCCATTAGCCAGCTTATGGAGGCTTATGGAGGCTTCCTCCATTTATCTTCCAATATCTTCCCTCAAATTCATGACTCTGCACCTCCTACCTTGCAAAAAGCAGTCACTTTTCTACTTGTAGAGTTCCAGATATATCTTCTTACATCTCGGGCTTAATTCATGGGTGTTCAGAATGGTTTGATAGATATCCACCTAAATTCAAGGGACTGGAAAAAATGAGGTCCCCTACTCTTCCACCATCTTCTAAGCCCTCTCTATACTTTCTTTTTCATGTCTCTCAGGTTTTTTTCTCTTTAATGATATTTCCTTTTTGTTCATATATTGTTTTCTTGAATTTGTCTACATCTTTCTTAGTTCTTTTTTTTAAATCATATTACAATGTTTATTCAACAAATAGAGATATTCCCAAACAAGTTAAAATAGTAAAACCACCCTGATGATTTCAACACAGTCTTGCCAGGTAAGAACTTTTTAAAAAATCGCCATCAGTTTAAAACAAAATGTAGAAAGACATAATGCCAGAATAAGAAAGCCCTTGAACATGAATAAATTATTAAAAAGTGAAATGTCGCCATAGGTTTAAAAAGCTTAAATTTTAAGCTATTCTTAGATGAAAATTAATCACCCGTAGTGTCTAATGCAGTCCAAACCCCTACTACCCTCAAATCGTAATCCTCCCCAAGGAGCGCCCAGGAGCTAGAAAACAAACCCGGGTCAACAGTTCCCAGAGTCTTTAGCTCCTCCTCCCCTTTTACAAATACACTTTTTGGGCTAACACCTGTTGAGGCGCATCGCGGGGCACGCGGCATCCTTCCCCGGAACCGCGAAGCACGGGGCGGGGGGGGAGGCGGGTGCGGAGCGCAGGCCGAGGCCGCTGACTGACGACGTGAATGGACTCGGTTGCTGGTGTTGTGGTGCAGCGGCGCAAGCAAGGGGCCTCTGGCTATAGCCCCCCTCGCGTCCAGGCGGGTCCCTCTCCACCAATCTGCTCCTTCCTTGGGCCGCCGACCCCTTGGCAGCCACTGGGGTGTCTGCCGGCCCCGCTGCAGCTCCCCTCTGGGGACCTTCCTGTCTCTGCCCATGCTCCATGGTGAGACGTGGCCCAGTGAACGACCCAAGGTCCAGCACGGGCATCAGTGCCCTGGTGGCTCTTTGGGTCCTGTGGGTCCTGTGGGTCCTCCAGGGAAAAGGCTGAAAGTAACTGTGGCCTTAGGTCCAGGTAGTCTAAACCGCAAACGCCCCACAGAAACCCTCCCCCTGTCAAAGACACTGGTTGTTGAATGCAAGTACTGCAGCAGTAGCAACCAAAATTCCTAAACGATGCTGTTTGCCTGTGCAGCATAATTTTGTGTGAGAGGAATATAAAAACCCCACGGAAATGAAAGCAGACAGAAGTTCAATGCATTGGCTGGGAATCAAACACAGCTCTCCCACGTGGGAGGCAAGAATTCTACCACTGAACCACCAATGCTTGCTTATGTGATATGACATGGGTGGAATCTAGGGTGGGTATCCAGAAACTTTACATCAAAAACTAGGGGTGTACTGTACAGTGACTAACATAATATAATAAAAAACTATTATAAAAAATTTAAAAGAGTTTGTTCATACAAATCAGATATTTTGATATCTACAGTTTCGTCTAGTAGAGGTTTCCTATAAAAACCTTTGGTTTGGGTGCCTTTATCAGGTATTAGCCAGCACTCTAAAAAGCCTATTTTGGAACTATCGTCAAGTCTTTCTGGATACATCTTTCTTAGTTCATTGAGCATCTTTAAGATATTTGTTTTAAAGCCTTTGTCTAGGACACCTGCCTTCAAGTCTTTTTCAGGATCAGTTTCTGTTGACTAATCTTTTTCTTTGAATGGGGCATAGTTTTCTGGGTTTTTTTCCCCCCAAGCTTTGTGATTTTTTTACTGGAAAACTAGACACTGGAATATAATAATGTGATAACTCTGGAAATCAGATTTGTCCCCCCCCCACCCATGTTTTGATGTATTTTGTTATTGTTTTTGTTTATTTTTTGTTTTTGTGATTATTGTAGGCTCTGTGTCAGGTATTAATCTGAGATATAAACTTAAGGTTTTCTTTGGTCTTTTCTGAGCCTGGGCCTTTCCCTGGGCGTGTGTAGCCACTTTCTAAGTTTTCCTATATATATTTGTGCTTGAATATCCTTGTCTCTAAAGGCTAGCTCCCAAAGAGGGGGAAAGAGAAAATTACTACTACTATATGCAAGGTTAATAATGCATAATAAAATTTCAAGGCATAATGCATAATAAAATTTCAAATCATGTTGTTTACACATAAATGCTAATCACTATAGTATTAATACCAAACACAATGAGAGTGGGGAGGAAGGGCACCACCAGCCCTTAAAATTCCCTGGAAGTCACTTCAAGCAAAGGAGGAATTTGCAATAATGAGGGGAAATACAACAGTCTAGGCTGCCACCCACCTGTTTCTCTGCACCTCTGTGATAAGAAAAAACAGAACAGAGCACAGGTACCTGATATCTAGAGGACAAAGTGCTTTTTGCTCATTCTGGCTCCCACAAGCCGTGTGCTAGTTGCTTCAGAAAAATTGTGTCCCACTGCTTGTCATGGGGCTGGGGAAAGATGTGCAGTAGTTACTGTGGTAAGAGTAAAAATTTATGAAAGTTAACCACAATTTCCCATCCTTCTACTGGATTTTGCAAGCTTTCAATAGAATTCAGAGTTCCAAAAATAGTTACATTAAATAGATTCTGCCAGTGAAGTTGTTGTGTAGGTGCAGAGACAGATTGTTGCTGTTTCCTATTCTGCCATCTTCCAGGAATCCTCCTCCAAAACAAATGTCTTTTTAATGAATCTGTTTTAAAAGAAAATTCCTACAAAAGATGTTTCCTCAAGTTTGTATTAGCAAAGCACATGCAGAATATATTGACTTATTTTAAAATCCCTCTACTGTCCAAAATAAATTTTAGAAATTACTTGATTTTGTCCTTGTGAAAATACTGTTTTCTTTGAAATGAATCAGGAAAACTATCAAAAAAAAAAAAAAAGAAAACTATGTCCCATAGCTCTTATAAACTTTTTGGTATCTGTCATCTAATTTTTGATAAATTTATATTCAAATACTTTGGCATAGTAGTTTAGCTTAATGAAATCCAAACAAAAATTCACATAAAACCTTTACTTAACTTACCAGAAATGATGTATTATAAAAGGTATGATTTTTGCCTCAAGTATATCCTATCCAATATTCACTACCAATAACCCTACCCAAATTTAAAAAAGCATTATTCCATGATCTTCTGCATCTATGGGATAACCTAGTACTTAAACTCCATTTAAAGAGTCAGGATGAACATCTTGAAACTGTTGTGGAAAATTACACCAAACACTTCGGAGCCAAATATATATATTTGATACCCATTTCCATCACTTATTTGGGCAAATTTATCTCTAAGAGCCTCCTATTTCTTCTCAGCAAAACTGGAATGAAAATGCCTACTTCAATGGAGTTACTGTAAGTAATGATAAAATGTAAGTAGCATGGCTACTCCAGTGCCTTGCATAAAATAAAATTTCAAATCATGTTGGTTGCATACAAATGCTAGTCACTATGTTACTAATACCCAACACAATAAGAGTACATAAAAAGGGGGGGAGCTAAGAAGGCAGCTTAGTAGGAGGACCCTAAGCTTGCCTCTTCACTCCAACACAACTAGACAGCTATCAAATCATTCTAAATACCCAAGAAATCTGAGGACTGACAGAAAACATTTCACAACTAGAAGAAGAGAAGAGGCCACATTGAGGAAGTTAGGAAGTACAGAGACATGGTTTGGGGGAGAAATGGGTCGGGATCATGGGATCATGCAGAAGGGAGGGAGCCATTGTCATGGACAAAAGCAAGAGCAAGGAGCACACAGCAGAACACTTTCCCAAAGCCATTGGCTGGGAAAATGAGAGGGGCTGATTTTCAGGAGTTTTTGCAACCAGAGGGGCTTGAAGACTGGAGTTTTAAAGGTCTAAGGGCTTGGCTGGGATAGATCCCTGAGGGTGCAGCCCTACTCTTGGAGAGAACACAGACTATATTTGCAAATTATGCTACAGATAAAAGACTGGTATCCAAGATCTACAAAGAACTTCTCAAACTCAATACATGAGAAACAAACAAATCATAAAAGGCAGAAGATATGAACAGACACTTTTCCAATGATGACATACAAATGGCTAACAGACACAAGAAAAAATGTTCAACATCATTAGCCATCAGGGAAATTCAAATCAAAACTACACTGAGATACCACATTACACCAGTTAGAACGGCAAAAATTGACAAGGCAAGAAACAACAATTGCTGGAGAGGATGTGGAGAAAGGGGATCCCTCCTACATTGTTGGTGGGAATGCAAGTTCGTACAGCCACTCTGGAAAACAGTGTGGAGGTCCCTTAAAAAGTTAAAAATTGAGCTACCCTATGACCCAGCCAGTGCACTACTGGGTATTTACCCCAAAGATACAGATGTAGTGAAGAGAAGGACCATATGCACCCCAATGTTCATAGCAGCATTGTCCACATCAGCTAAATTGTGGAAGGAACCAAGATGCCCTTCAACAGATGACTGGATTAAGAAGTTGTGGTCCATATATACAACGGAATATTACTCAGCTATCAGAAAGAACGAGTTCTCAACATTTTCTGCAACATGGACAGCACTGGAGGAGATAATGCTAAGTGAAATAAGTCAAGCAGAGAAAGACAATTATCATATGATTTCTCTCATCTATGGAACATAAGAACTAGGAGGATTGGTAGGGGAAGAAAGGGATAAAGAAAGGGGAGATTATCAGTAGGGGGAATAAAGCATGAGGGACTATGGACTCTGAGAAACTGAAGGCTTCAGAGGGGAGGGGTGTGGGGGAATGGGATAGGCTGGGTGATGGGTAGTAAGGAGGGCACGTATTGCATGGTGCACTGGGTGTTATACGCAAGTAATGGATCATCGAACTTTACATCAGAAACCAGGGAGGTACTGTATGGTGACTAACATAATATAATAAAAATAAATAAATAAATAAATAAATAAATAAATAAATAAATAAAGTCTATCTTGATATTAGTATATCTTAGTAAAAAAAAATAAATGGTAGAGAAACTAAAGTAGAAAAGATCAATGAAACCAGGAGCTGGCTTTTTGAAAAAATTCATAAAATTGGTAAACCCTTACCCAGACTTTTCAAAAAGAAAAGAGAATGGATGCAAATAAATAAAATCACGAATAAGAGAGGAGTGATTACAACCAACACGACAGAAATACAAACAAAAATACAACAGAATATCATAAAAAACTATATGCCATCTGAAGGCGTTAAGATGGTGGAGGAGTAGGGGGACCCTAAGTTTGTCTCATCCCTCAAATACAGCTGGATACTTATCAAATCATTCTGAACACCCAAGAAATCAATTGGAAGACTGAGCGAACAAAAACTGGAAGTCTAAAAGTAGAAAAGCAACAGCCTTTGGGAAGGTAAGAGATGTGGAGACTTGAATCCGGGGAGATACAGCTCTGGATATGGCAATGGGGAGGAAGCCAGCTTACAGAGGCTACCGCAAAGTATTACAAGTAGCAGAGCACAAAATCAGAACTTTTCAGAAGTCTGCTACAGTGGGGGACATGCCTAGCTTAAAGGTGTTCAGGTAGGAAGCGGGATGGAATATCAGGTGTGACACCATGGTCTGAGGATCCCCTAAGTTGCAAAAAAAAGGAGGTTGTGCTTAACTGCTACCAAGCATAGGAGCATGGTAGCTGGCTGAGAAAAGCAAGTCTAGGTGCTGGCTTTCAGGTCTGTATTGCAATAAACTGCAAACTGCTGATCTGTCCTGTGATGGCTTTCCTGGCAGGGGTCCAGCAAATGGCAGAATCATGGTGAGACCCTCCCTCAGAAGAACAGGGTGGGTCCACACCACAGGAGTCTCTGAAATTTGGAATTTCGAAATTCAGTCACATGCCTGACATATAAAAGCTCTGACACAAGCAGGGTAAAGACAGGGTTCGAACATAAATCAGGGAGACAAGAGTAATTGATTGCCCTTCTGTGAGGGTTCCCCAAAGAGTAGGGGGTGCAAGTTGTCAACTTTGGGGTTAGAAAACTGGGCTCTGGTATATTCATCCCGCCATCAGTGCTAAAAACTATCAGGAAGTAAAACAGTGCCACCTAGTGGACTCCATAGGCCGCTTGGAACAATCCTGCCTCCATGTATTCTGGAGGCACATTTCCACTAGGGTAAGTCCACCTGAGCCCAACAGGCCCCTCCCGCAGAAGACCAGCACAAACAACTTGCTTGCACCAAGTTTACTAATCATAGAGGGTTGAAAACCTTCAGTTCTAGTTGAAGATAGTTATCTAGCCTCATTTGCACTTTTATTCTTTATTTTATTATTATTAATTTTTCATTTACTTTCTTATTTTTTCAATTCCTTTTTTTAATTTTTTAATTTTTATTTTATATGTACTTCAAATATTTTTTATTTTTTTGTTTACTTTCTTATATTCTATTTTATATTATTTAATTTATATATGTGTGTATATATATACATATATATGTGTGTATATATACATATATATATATATATATAATTTTTTTTCTTCTTTTGGTATCTAGATTCTATTAACAAGCAGACAAAAACACACCCAGGATCTAGTGTTTTGTTATTGTTGTTCTTGTGGGTTTTTTGTTTGTTTTTTCTTTTTCTTTTTTGTTTTATTTCCAGAACAAAATGATGAGACAAAGAAATTCACCCCAAAAGAAACAACAGGAGGAAGTACTCGCAGCCATTTAATCAATACAGATATAAGTAAGATGTCTGAACTAGAATTTAAAACAATGATTAGAAGAATACCATCTGAGCTTGAAAAAAGCATAGAAGACACTAGAGAATCCCTTACTGTAGAGATAGAAGAACGAAAATCTAGTCAGGCCAAAATTAAAAGTGTGATAACTTAAATTCAGTCCCAAGTGGAGGCCATAGATGGCAGAAGCAGAGGAACAAACCCGTGATATAAAAGATAAAATTATGGAAAATAATGATGTTGGGAAGAAGAGAGAAAGGAAACTATTAGATCATGAAGGTAGACATAGAGAACTAAGTGATTCCATAAAGCAAAATAGTATCATAGGAGTTCCAGAAGAAGAAAAGCAGGAAAAGGGGGCAAAAGGCTTATTTGAACAAATTATAGCTGAATACATCCATAACCTGAAGAAGGAAGCAGACATTCAAGTCCAAGAGGTACAGAGAACTGCCTTCAAAATCAACAAAGACAAGTCAAAACCATGACATATCATGGTGAAAATTACAAAATAGAAAGATAAAGGGAAAATTCTGAAAGAAACTAGGGGAAAAGGTCCTTAACCTACAAGGGTGGACACATGAGGCTAACATCAGATCTTTGTCCAAAGAGACCTGGCAGTCCAGAAGGGACTGGCATGATATTCAATGTGCTACATGAGAAAAATATGCAGCCAAGAATACTTTATCCAGAA
The DNA here is from genome assembly GCF_002007445.2 of Ailuropoda melanoleuca. Classification (NCBI taxonomy): domain Eukaryota; kingdom Metazoa; phylum Chordata; class Mammalia; order Carnivora; family Ursidae; genus Ailuropoda; species Ailuropoda melanoleuca. The sequence continues at coordinate 62,190,841 of NC_048238.1, forward strand.
AAGCTGTCATTCAGAATGGAAAAAAATGATAAAGAGTTTCCAGGACAAACAAAAACTGAAGGAGTTCATGAACACTAAACCAGCTCTACAAGAAATATTAAAGGGGACCCTTTAAGCAGGAAAGAGAGACCAAAAATAACAAAGACTAGAAAGGAACAACCACTTTATAAGTAATACAATGGCACTAGTTGTATCCTTCAATAATAACCCTGAATGTAAATAGAGTAAATTCTCCAATCAAACGACAAAGAGTGTTGGAATGGGTTAAAAAAAAAAAGACCCATCAACACGTTGCTTAAAAGAGACTCATTTTAGACCTAAATACATCTACAGTCTGAAAGCAAGGTGGTGAAAACCATTAACCATGCTAATGGACATCAAAAGAAAGCTGGAGGGGCTCCTTGGTGGCTCAGTCAGTTAAGTGTCTGTCTTTGGCTCAGGTCATGATCCCAGGGTCCTGGAATCAAGGCCCACATCAGGCCCCCCCTATCAGCAGGAGCCTGCTTCTCCCTCTCCTCCCCACTTGTGCTCTCTCTCACTATCTCTATTACTATCTGTCTCTCTCTCTCTCAAATAAATAAATAAAATCTTTAAAAAAAACCCTGGGGCAGCAACACTTATATCAGACAAACAAGATTTTAAATCAGAGACTGTGATAAGAGATGAGGAAGGACCCTATATCATAATTAAAGGGTCAATCCAACAAGTAGATCTAACAATTGTAAATATTTATGCCCCTAACTTCGGATATAAAGCCAATGATATAAATCAATTAAAAACAAACATAAAGAAACTCACTGATAATAATATACTAGTAGGGGAGTTTAACCCCTTAACACAGCAATAGATAGATTATCTAAGAAGATCAACAAGGAAACACAGTCTTTGAATGATTCACTAAACCAGATGGACTTAATAGATGTATTCAGAACATTTCATCCTAAAGCAGCAGAATACACACTCTTTTTGAATGCACATGGAACATTCTTCAGAATAGATCACATACTGTGTCACAAATCAGGTCTCATCTGGTACAAAAAGATTGAAATCATACCATGCATATTTTCAGAACACAATGATATGAAACGAAGTCAACCATAAGAAAAAATTTGGAAGGACCACAAATACATGGAGGTTAAAGAACATCCTACAAAAGAATGAATATGTCAACCAGGAAATTAAAGAAGAATTTTTAAATTACATGGAAGTAAATGAAAATGAAAACATGACAGTCAACACCTTTGGGATGCAGCAAAGGCGGTCCTAAAAGGGAGGTATATAGCAATACAGGCCTTCCTCAAAAAACAAGAAAAGTCTCAAAAACACAAGCTAACCTTACAACCAAGGGAGCTGGAAAAAGAAGAGCAAATAAGGCCTAAACCCAGCAGAAGAAGGTTAATAATAAAGATTACAGAAGAAATAAATGATATAGAAATCAAAAAAAGAACAGGAGAACAGGTCAAGGAAACTAAGAGCCTGTTCTTTGAAAGAATTAATAAGATTGATAAACCCCCTAGCCAGACTTCTCAAAAAGAAAAGAGAAAGGACCCAAATAAATAAAACCACGAATGAAAGAGGAGCGATCACAACCAACACTGAAGAAATACAATTGTAAGTGTATATTATGAGCAATTGTATGCCAACAAATGGAAGAAACGGATGCATTCCTAGAAACAAACTACCAAAACTGAAACAGGAAGAAATAAAAAACCTGAACACACCCATAACCAGCAAACAAATTGATGCAATAATCACAAACCTCCAAACAAACAAGAGTCAAGAGCTGGATGGCTTCCCAGGGGAATTCTACCCAGTATTTAAAGAAGAATTAATACCTGTTCTTCTGAAAATGTTCCAAGAAATATAAAAGGAAAGAAAACTTACAAACTCACTCTATAAGGCTAGAATTACCTTGATCCCAAAACAAGATAAAGACCTCACTACAAAGAAGAATTACAGACCAATATCCCTGATGGACATGGGCGCCAAAATTCCCAACAAGATACTAGCTAATTGGATCCAACAGTACATTAACATGATTATTTGACAGAACCAAGTGGGATTTACTCCTGAGCTGCAAGTGTGGTTCAACATCTGCAAATCAATCTCTGTGATATACCTCATTAATAAAGGAAGGAAGGATAAGAACCATATGATCCACTCAATAGATGCAGAAAAACCATTTGAAAAAAAGCAACCTCCTTTCATGACAAAAACCCTCAAGAAAGTAGGGATGGCAGGAAGATACCTCAACATCATAAAGGTCATATAGGAAAGAACCACCAGCTAAATACAGGAATTCAAAAACCTAACCAAGGACGTTAGATCTGTACTCTGAAGACTGAAGAACACTTATGAAAGAAATTGAGGAGGACAAAAGAAATGGAAATACTTTCTGTGGTCATGGATCAAAAAGAAAATATTGCTAAAATGTCTATACTACTCAAAGCAAACTACACATTCAGTGAAATCCCTATCAAAATACCATCAACATTTTTCACAGAGGTGGAACAAACAAGCCTAAAATTTGTATGGAACCAGAAAAGACACAGAATAGCCAGAGAAATGTTGAAAAACAAAACCAAAGCTGGTGGCCTCACAATTCCAGACTTCAAGCTATATTACAAAGCTGTAATAAATGAGACAGTATGGTACTGGCACAAAGACAGACACATAAATCAATGGACAGAATAAAGAACCCAGAAATGGGCCCTCAACTCTATGGTCAACTAAGTTTTGAGAAAGTGGAAAAGAATATCCAATGGGAAAAAAGTCTCTTCAACAAATGGTGTTGGGAAATTGGATAGCCACATGTAGAAGAATAAAACTGGATCATTTCCTTACACCATACACAAAAATAAACTCAAAATGGATGAAAGACCTAAATGTGAGACAGGAATTCATCAAAATCCTAGAGAACACAGGCAGCAATCTCTTTGACCTTGGCCACAGTGACTTCTTGCTAGACACATCTCCAAAGACAAGGGAAACAAAGGAAAAACTGAACTATTGGGAGTTCATCAAGACAAAAATATTTTTCACAGGAAAGGAAAAATTGAAAAATCAAAAGACAGCCTGCAGAATGGGAGAAGATATTTACAAATGTCTTATAAGGATCCATGATCTATAAAGAACTTACCAAACTCAACACCCAAAAAAACAAATAATCCAGTTAAGATATGAACAAAAGACATGAACAGACATTTCTCCAAAACAGACATACAAATGGGCAACAGACAGATGAAAAAATGCTCAACACACTTGCTATCAGGGAAATACAGATCAAAACCACAATGAAATACCACCTCACACCAGTCAGAATGGCTAAAATTAAGAAGGCAGGAAACAACAAATGTTGGTGAGGATGAAGAGAAAGGGGAACACTCTTACACTGTTGGTGGGAATGCAAGCTGGTAGAACCACTCTGGAAAACAGTACAGAAGTACCTCAAGAATTTAAAAATAGAGCTACCGTATGACCCAGCAATTGTGCTACTAGGCAGTTACACAAAGGATACAAATGTAATGATCCTATGGGGCACATGCTCCCCCATGTTCATAGAAGCAATGTCCATAATAACCGAACTATGGAAAGAGCCCAGATGTCCACTGACAGATGAATGGATAAAGAAGATGTAGTATACCAAGTCAGCCCTGCAAGAAATATTAAGGAGGATCCTGTAAGCAAAGAGAGAGCCCAAGAGTAACATAGACCAGAAAGCAACAGAGACAGACTACAGAAACAGGGACATTACAGGTAATAGAATGCCACTAAATTCATATCTTTCAATAGTCACTTGAATGTAAATGGGCTAAATGTTCCAATCAATAGACACAGGGTATTAGATTGGATAAAAAAGCAAGACCCATCCATATGCTGTCTAGAAGAAACTCACTTTAGACCTAAAGACACCTCCAAATTGAAAGTGAGGGGATGAAGAAGCATTTACCATGCTAATGGAACTCAAAAGAAAGCTGGGGTAGCAATCCTTGTAACAGGCAAATTAGATTTTAAACCAAAGACTGTAGTAAGAAGTGAAGGGGAACACTATAGCAAAATTAAAGAGTCTACTCCAAAAGAAGAGCTAAGATTCATAAATGTTTTTGCCCCTAACTTGGGAGCAGAAAATTATACCAAAAAATGATAATAATAATAACCAAATTAAAGGAGCACATTGATAATAATACAATAATAGTAGGGGACCTCAACACAACACTCACAGAAAAGGACAGATCATCTAAGCAGAAGATCCACAAGGAAATACAGGCTTTGAATGACACGCTGGACCAGATGGACTTCACAGATATATTCAGAGCATTCCATCCTAAAGCAACAGAATACACATTCTTCTTTAGTGCACATGGAACTTTCTCCAGACTAGATCACATACTGGGTCACATAGATTAAACAGCATGCTACTAAAGAATGAATGGGTAAACCAGGAAATTAAAGAGGAATTTTAAAAATTCATCACAACTAATGAAAATGAAAACACAACTGTTCAAAACAAGAGGGAAGTACATTACAATACAAGCCTCTATCAAAAAATTAGAAAAATCTCAAATACACATGCTAACCTTACACATAAAGGATCTGGAGAAAGAACAGTAAATAAAGCCTAAACCAAGCAGCAGAAGAGAAATCATAAACATTAGTGCAGAAATCAATGAAATAGAAACCAGAAGTACAGTAGAACAGATAAACAAAAGTAGAAGCTGGTTCATTGAAAGAATTAATAAGATCAATAAATCCCTAGCCAGACTTATCAAAAAGAAAAGAAAGGACCCAAATTAATAAAAACATGAATGAAAAAGGAGAGATCACCACCAATACCAAGGCAATACAGAAAATTAAAGAACATATTATGAGCAAATATATGCCAACAAATTAGGCAATCTGGAAGAAATGGATGCATTCCTGGAAACTTATGTAAACAACCATAACCAAAACAGGAAGAAATAGAAACTCTGAGCAGACCCATAACCAGCAAAGAAATAGAAGCAGTTATCAAAAATGTCCCAAAAAACAAAAGTCTAGGGCCAGATGGCTTCCCAGGGAAATTCTACCAAACATTTAAAGAAGAAATAATACTTATCCTACAGAAGTTGTTTCCAAAAAAAAGTAGAAATGGAAGGAAAACTTACAAACTTTTTCTATGAGACCAGCATTACCTTGATCCCAAAACCAGGCAAAGACACCATCAAAAAGGAGAATTAGAGACCAAAATCCACGATGAATGTGGATGTCAAAATACTCACCAAAATACTAACCAATAGGATCCAACACTACATTAAAAGGATTATTCACCACAACCAAGTGCAAGGGTGGTTTAACATTCCCAGATCAATCAATGTGTACATCACATTAATTAAAGAAAGTACAAGAACCATATGATCCTCTCAATTGATGCAGAAAAAGCATTTGACAAAATATAGCATTCTTTCTTGATTAAAACTCTCCACAGTGTAGGGATAGAGAGTACATTACTCAATATCATAAATGCCATCTATGAAAAGCCAACAGTGGATATCATTCTCAATGTGGAAAAAGTGAGAGCTTTTCCATTAAGGTCAGGAACATGACAAGGATGCCCACTCTCACCACTGTTTTTCAACATAGTACTAAAGTCCTTGCCTCAGCAATCAGAGAATAAATAAATAAATAAATAGGCATTCAAATTGGCAAAGAAGTCAAACTTCTACTCTTCACAGATGACCTGATATTTTATGTGGAAAACACAAAAGACTCCACCACAAAATTGCTAGAACTCATACAGCAATTCAGCAATGTGGCAAGATACAAAATCAATGCACAGAAATCAGTTGCATTTGTATACACTAAAAATGAGACAGAAGAAAGAGAAATTAAGGAATCAATCTGATTTACAACTGCACCCAAAACCAAAAGATACCTAGGAATAAACCTAACCAAAGAGGTAAAGTATCTATATTCTAAAAACTACAGAACACTTCAGAAAGAAATTGAGGAAGACACAAACAGATGGGAAAACATGCCATGTTCATAGATTGGAAGAATAAATGTTACAATGTCTTTCCTATCTAGAGTAATCTACACATTCAATGCAATCCCTATCAAAATACCATCAACTTTTTAAATAGTGCTGGAAAAAATAATCCTAAAATTTCTTTGGAACCAGAAAAGACCCAGAATAGCCATAGGAATGTTGAAAAGGAAAACTGAAGTTGGTGGCATTACAAAGCCAGACTTCAAGCTATATTACAAAGTTGTAATAATCAAGACAGTATGGTACTGGCACAAAATCAGACACATAGATCAATGGAACAGAATAAAGAACCCAGAAATGGACCCTCAATTCTATGGTCCACTAATTTTCAACAATGCAGGAAAGAATATCCAAAGGAAAAAAAAAAGAATTTCTTCAATAAATGGTGCTAGGAAGAATTGACACCACATTTAGAAGAATGGAACTGGGGCACCTGGGTGGCTCAGTCATTAAGCATCAGCCTTTGGCTCAGGGCCTGATTCCAGGGTCCTGGGATTGAGCCCCGCATCAGGCTCCCTGCTCTGCTGAGAGCCTACGTCTTCCTCTCCCACTCCCCCTGCTTATGTTCCTCTCTCGCTGGCTGTCTCTCTGTGTCAAATAAATAAATAAAAACTTTTTAAAAAAGAAGAAGAATGAAACTAGATCTTTTCTTATACCATACACAAAGATAAACTCAAAATGGATGAAAGACCTCAAAGTGAGAGACTATTCCATCAAAATCCTAGAGGAGAACACAGGCAGCGACCACTTTAACCTTGGCTGCAGCAACTTCTTGCTAGACACATCTCCAAAGGCAAGGGAAACAAAAGCAAAAATCAACTACTGAGACTTCATCAAGATAAAAGGATTCTGCACAACAAAGGAAAAAGTCAACAGAACTAAAAGGCAACAAACAGAATGGGAGAAGCTATTTGCAAATGACATATCAGATAAAGAGTTAGTATCCAAGATCTATAAGGAACTTACTAAACTCAACACCCAAATAACAAATAATCCAGTCACGAAATGGGCAGAAGACACAAACAGACATTTCTCCAAAGAAGACCTATAAATGGCCAGCAGATACATGAAAAAATGTCCCACATCACTTGTCATCAGGGAAATACAAATCAAGACCACAATCAGATACCACCTTACACTGGTCAGAATGGCTAAAATTAAGAAGGCAAGAAACAACAAATGTTGATAAGGATGCAGAGAAAGGGGAACCCTCTTACACTGTTGGTGGGAATACAAGCTGGTGGAGCCACTGTGGAAAACGGTATGGAGGTTCCTCAAAAAGTTAAAAATGGAGCTACCCTATGACCCATCAATTGCACTACTATGTATTTATCCAAAGATACATATGTAGTGATCCAAAGGGGCACATGCACCCCAATGTTCATAGCAGCAATGTCCACAATAGCCAAACTGTGGAAAGAGCCCAGATGTCCATCAACAGAGGCATGGATAAGGAAGATCTGATATATATAGATACATATCTGTATCTATATATATACACACATACACACACTGGAATATTACTGAACTAACAGGAAGGATGAATATATACATATGTATACATGTATATGTTTAAACACTGGAATGTTACTGAGCCTCAGGATGAATACTTACCAGTTTCATTGATGTGGATGGAACTGGAAGGTATTATGCTGGGCGAAATAAGTCAGTCAGAAAAAACTATTATCATATGGTTTCACTCCTGTGCAGAATATAAGAAACAATGCACAGGATCCTAGGGGAAGGGAGGTAAAACTGAATGGGAAGACATCAGGGAGCTGGTAAAACCATGAGAGACTCTTAACTATAGGAAACAAACTGAGGGTTGCTGGAAGGGAGGTGGGTGAAAGATGGGATAATTGGGTGATAAGCATTAAGGAGGGCACATGATGTGATGAGCATTGGGTGTTATACGTAACTGATAAATTATTGAATGCTACCTATGAAACTAATGATGTACTGTGTGTTGGCTAATTGGATTTAAATGAAACATCAAAAAAAGAATACATATTCTTTTAGAAAATGTATTCTATTTTATGTATTTGTAGTACATACTCTATAAGAAAATATGAACAGTATATATATAGTATGAATATTTGATTATTTTATTCTTCTAATGAAGTATTTAATATTATATAATTAAATATATACATTTTAATAAATGCATTTTTCCATATTAACTGTCTTCCATCAGAGAAAATAACTCAAAATGTTGTACTAAAAGTGTATAGAAGTATAATATTTCTTAATAAATTACAAAATAAATTAAAAAAGAAAATGTAGTATATATGTATAATGGAATATTACTCAGCCATCAAAAACCTGTAATCTTATGTTTGCAATGATGTGGATGAAACAAGAAGGTATTATGATAAGCAAAATAACTCAATCAGAGAAAGGCAATTATCATATGATTTCACTCTTATGTGGAATTTGAGAAACAAATCAGGATCATATGGGAAGGGAGGGAAAAATTAAATTAGACCAAGTCAGAGAGGAAGAGAAACAAACTGAGTGTTGCTGGATGGAAGGTTGGTGGGGGAATGGGGTAACTGGATGATGGGCATAATGGAAGGGCATGTAATGTAATAAATACTGGGTGGGTTATATGCAACTGATGAATCCCTGAACCCTACCTCTGAAACTAATAATACACTATATGTTAATTAATTAAATTTAAGTAAAATAAAATTTTTAAACAGTTAAAAATAGTACTACTTTACAATCCAGCAATTGTGCTGGTATGTATTTACCAAACAGATGCAAAAATACTAATTTGAAAGGATACATGCACCCTAATGTTTATAGCAAGATTTTCAACAATAGCCAAATTATGCAAAGAGCCCAAATGTCCATTTGGTGATGAATGGATAAAGAAGATGTGGTATATATTTACAATGTAATATTATTCAGCCATCAAAAAGACTGAAATCTTGCCCTTTGCAACAGCATGGATGGAGCTAGAGAGTATTATGCTAAGCCAAATAAATCAGTCAGAGAAAGACAAATACCATATGATTTACTCATATGTGCATTTTAAGAAACAAAGCAAATGAGCATAATGGGGAAAAGGAGAAGCAAATGAAGAAACAGACTCTTAACTATGGAGAACAAACTGATGGTTCCCAGATGGGAGTTGGATAAGGAGACAGTATAAGTAGGTGATGGGGATTAAAGAATGAACTTTTTATGATGAGCACTGGGTGTTGTATGTAAGTGTTGAATCACTAAATTTCCAGACCTGAAACTAATATTACACTATTAGCTAGCTGGTATTTAAATAATAAGTTTTTATAAAAGAGTACATAGAGGAGATCAATACAGACTGAGTAAAGGGATTAACATTGGTGTTAATTTTAAGACAGTATAATGAAGTTCAGGGAAAGAATATTAGACTGGGTATAAGGCAACCTAGATTTTCATCCAGACTCCAGATGTTACACATACTAAATGCAGACCTCTGGACAATTCACTTGTCTGAGTCTCAGTACAAAAAGGGGGCTAGAATAAATAAATTTAAGGAGACTTATAATTCCAACATTCTATAGTTCTATCAGCCTGTGGTTAAGGTGTGACTAGGGAAAGAGGGGTTTTTTTTCTATACACAAACAGGCAGTCTTAGCAAGAGCAGAGGGAAGGTGTGGTGAGCACTGTTGGCATGGAAAAGTGAGGTGACAGATCTGACTGCAACAGAGGAAATCATAGGAATATGCTGTCTGATAAAATAATGTTGTTAGGACACTGCCAAATTATCCTTGATTCTCATGATAAGGGGATTGCACTTGATTTAATAGACAGCAAAATCAATTGGATTCTTGAGTTGAAGAATAGCTAATAAAAATAGTATTGGGAGGAGTTAAGATGGCGGAGGAGTAGGGGATCCTTTTTCAGCTGGTCCCCTGAGTCGAGTTGGATAGGTACCAGACCAGCCTGAACATCCACGGACTCAGCCTGAGACCCAGGAAGATGCATCTGGATCTCTAAAAATGAACATCTCCGGTGCTGAGTATTGAGGTACGAAGCGGGGAGCCATGAAACCTCGCACAGATATCCGAAGATAAATGGAAGGGGGAGGGAGCCGCTGCGTTTGGGTGCTGGGAAGTGATAGCCACTACACGGGGGAGCGGGCAGACTCGAGAACCCGGCACCCACGAGAGAGCAGACTGAGACTGTGAGCCTGGGAACGCAGGCCTCCAGACCAAAACGGAGCTCCTGTGCGCTCACTGGAACCAGACTGAGACCGGGAGCTCCAGGACCACATGGGGGTGTCTGGTGGCTGGCGGCTGGCGGTGTTAGAAACACAAAGGACAGAGACATGCCAGCCCTGGAAGTCAGGGCTGGGACACTGGGTGTGGGGCACACATCCCAGGATGCTGCAGGGTTGAGCAGCACCAACAGAAACAGAGTTAAAGTGGCCAAAACATCAGTGGAGAACGGTCCACAATCCCTCTGTTCTAAGACGGAGGCTGAGATTCGGCCACTGCTGCTCTGACTCTCAGAAGAGGCACCAAACTGCCAGGGAGAGCCGACAGAGAACAAAAGCCTGAAAAGACAGGCTCACAGTGTGCCCATCCCCATCACCCCTCGCAGGGGACATGGAGACTCTACCCAAACAGGGTTGGCTGAGTATCGGTGCAGCAGGCCCCTCCCCCAGAAGGCAGGATGAAAAATCAAGAAGCCCACATCCCTAAGATCCCTATAAAGAAGGGTGCATGGCCTGGGTTCCAGTCAATAATTTGGGCTCTGGACAACCTCACGACCTCTCATCATCAGAATGACGAGAAGAGGAAATCCCTTCCAGCAAAGAAAAGACAATGAGTCTGTGACCTCTGCCACAGAACTAATGGATATGGATATAACCAAATTATCAGAAATGGAATTCAGAGTAACAATGGTCAAGATGATGTGTAGACTTGAAAAAAGTATTAACGAAAATGTTAATGAGAATATAGAATCTCTAAAGGTGGAAATGAGAGAGAATCTGGCAGAAATTAAAAATTCTATGAGCCAAATGCAGTCAAAACTAAAGGCTCTGACGGCCCGGGTGAATGAGGCAGAAGAACGTATCAGCAAATTGGAGGACGGGATAGTAGAAGAGAAAGCTAAAATAGAATCTGGACTCAAAAAAAAATCCACGCTCAGGAATGTAGGTTACAGGAGATTACTGACTCAATGAAATGTTCCAATGTCAGAATCATCCGCATCCCTGAGGGGGTGGAGAAAAACAGAGGCCTAGAAGAGATATTTGGACAAATTGTAGCTGAAAACTTCCCTAATCTAGCAAGGGAAACAAACATTCGTGTCCAAGAGGCAGAGAGGACCCCATCCAAGCTCAACCAGGACAAACCTACGCCACGGCATGTCATAGTGCAATTCGCAAATATTAGATCCAAGGATACAGTATTGAAAGCGGCCAGGGCAANCCCCTCCCAAGGTCAACCATGACAAACCTACCCCACGTCCCATCACAGTGCAATTCGCAAATATTAGATCGAAGGATACAGTATTGAAAGTGGCCAGGGCAAAGAAATTTCTCATGTACCAAAGCAAAGGCATCAGAATTACGTCAGACCTGTCTACACAGACTGGGAATGAGAGAAAGTGTTGGGGGGGGGCATTTTTAAAGCTCTTTCATAGAAAAACATGCAGCCAAGGATCCTTTATCCAGCAAGGCTGTCATTCAGAATTGATGGAGAAATAAAGACGTTCCAAAATCGCCAATCATTAACCAATTTCGTAACCACGAAACCAGCCCTACAGGAGATATTAAGGGGGNTGAGATATGAAGGGGGGTTCTATAAAAATAAAAAGCCTCCAAAAGTGATACAGAACAGAAAGTCACAATCGATAGAAAGAAAGACTTTACTGGCAACATGGCATCATTAAAATCATATCTNAAGGCTTGGGGGGGCATTTTTAAAGCTCTTTCAGAGAAAAACATGCAGCCAAGGATCCTTTATCCAGCAAAGCTGTCATTCAGAATTGATGGAGAAATAAAGACGTTCCAAAATCGCCAATCATTAACCAATTTCGTAACCACGAAACCAGCCCTACAGGAGATATTAAGGGGGGCTCTATAAAGGTAAAAAGGCCCCAAGAGTGATACAGAGCAGCAAGTCACAACCGATACAAAGACTTTAAAGAGAAATGGCATCATTAAAATCATATCCTCAAAAAACACTCTCAAAAGTAAAAGGCCTAAACGCTCCCATAAAGCACCACAGGGTTGCAGATTGGATAAAAAGACATGAGCCATCCATTTGCTGTCTACGAGAGACTCATTTTGAACCTAAAGATACATTCAGACTGAAAGTAAAAGGATGGAATACCATCTTTCACATCAATGGACCTCAAAAGAAAGCTGGGGTAGCAATTCTCATATCAGACAGATTAGATTTTAAACTAAAGACTACAGTTAGAGACACAGAAGAGCACTATATTATTCTTAAAGGATGTATCCAACAAGTGGATATGACAATTATAAATATATATGCCCCCAACAGGGGAGCAGCAAGATACACAAGCCAACTCTTAACCAAAATAAAGAGACATATAGATAAGAACACAGTAATAGTAGGGGACCTCAACACCCCACTATCAGAAATAGACAGAACACCCTGGCAAAAACTAAGCAAAGAAACAAGAGCTTTGAATGCCATACTAGATGAGTTGGACCTCATAGATATATATAGAACACTACACCCCAGAACCAAAGAATACTCATTCTATTCAAATGCCCATGGAACATTCTCAAGAATAGATCATGCTCTGGGACACAAAACAGGTCTCAGCCAATACCAAAAGATTGAAATTATCCCCTGCATATTCTCAGACCACAACGCTCTGAAATTGGAACTCAACCACAAGGAAAAACCTGGAAGAAACTCAAACACTTGGAGGCTAAGAACCATCCTGCTCAAGAATGACTCGATAAACCAGGAAATCAAAAAACAAATTAAACAATTTATGGAGACCAACNCACATTCTCAAGAATAGATCATGTTCTGGGTCACCAAACAGGATCAACTCCAAATGGATGAAAGACCTCAATGTGAGACAGGAATCCATCAAAATTCTAGAGGAGAACATAGGCAACAACTTCTATGACATCGGCCAGAGCAACCTTTTTCACGACACATCGCCAAAGGCAAGAGAAATAAAAGATAAAATGAACTTATGGGACTTTATCAGGATAAAGAGCTTCTGCACAGCCAAGGAAACAGTCAAAAAAACTAAGAGACAGCCCACAGAATGGGAGAATATATTTGCAAAGGACACCACAGATAAAGGACTGGTATCCAAGATCTACAAAGAACTTCTCAAACTCAATACACGAGAAACAAATAAACAAATCATAAAATGGGCAGAAGATATGAACAGACACTTTTCCAATGAAGACATACAAATGGCTAACAGACACATGAAAAAATGTTCAAAATCATTAGCCATCAGGGAAATTCAAATCAAAACCACACTGAGATACCACCTTACGCCAGTTAGAATGGCAAAGATAGACAAGGCAAGAAACAACAATTGTTGGAGAGGATGTGGAGAAAGGGGATCCCTCCTACATTGTTGGTGGGAAATCAAGTTGGTACAACCACTCTGGAAAACAGTGTGGAGGTCCCTTAAAAAGTTAAAAATTGAGCTACCCTGTGACCCAGCCATTGCACTACTGGGTGTTTAACCCCAAAGGTAGAGACATAGTGAAGAGAAGGGCCATATGCACCCCAATGTTCATAGCAGCATTGTCCACATTAGCTAAATTGTGGAAGGAGCCAAGGTGCCCTTCAGCAGACAAATGGATAAAGAAGATGTGGTCCATATATACAATGGAATATTACTCAGCTATCAAAAAGAATGATTTCTCAACATTTGCAGCCACATGGATGGGCCTGGAGGAGATTATGCTAAACGACATAAGTCAAGCAGAGAAAGACAATTATATGGTTTCACTCATTTGTGGAACATAGGAAGTAGGGAGATCAGTAGGAGAAGAAAGGGAAGAAGGAAGGGGGGGTCAAAAGAAGGGGGAATGAACCATCAGAGACTATGGACTCTGGGAAACAAACTGGTGGCTTCAGAGGGGAGGGACGTGGGGGATTGGGATAGGCCGGTAATGGGTATTAAGGAGGGCACATATTGCATGGAGCACTTGGTGTTATACGCAAATAATGAATCATGGAACATTACATCAAAAACTAAGGATATACTGTATGGTGACTAATGTAACATAATAAAAAATTAATTGAAAAATAAAAAGAAATAAACTGTTTCAAAAAAATTAAAAATTATATCTCCTTCACAATCCTTCCTTTTGTTATTGATGTCACCAATTACACCTTTGTATCTTGTGGACTCATTAACATAGATTTACACTTATTTTTATGTTTTTATACTTTAATGTCTATAGAGGAATAAAAAGTAGGGTTATAAACAAAAAAAAACCCCAAAAAACAAAAAAAAACCCATTCTTATTTCTCTTCTCCCTATATTTAGGTATATGGTGTCATTTTTACATCCTTTTATTTTGAGAGGTCCTTGACTGATTTTTTAAAGAAATATTCATTTTTACTGCTTTTACAATTTCTATCTTCATATTTTCATTTTTGTTCTTTCCTTTTTTACTCCAAGAGTACCCTTTAATATTTTTTGCAGTGTTGGTTTAGTGGTCATGAGCTCCTTTAGTTTTTGTTTGTCTGGGAAACTCTTTTTCTTTTTATTCTGAATGATAGCATTGCTGTATACAGTATTATTGGCTGCAGTGTTTTTTCATTCAGCACTTTGAATATATCATGTCACTTCCTGGCTTGGAGATTTTCTGCTGAAAAATCCACTGATAGCCTTATGGGGTGTCTTTTGTATGTAGCTGTTATCTTTTGTGTTGGTGCTTTTGAGATTTTTTTTCTTTATCACTATATCTTGACATTTTAATTACAGTATGTCTCGGTGTGGATCTGCTTTTGTTGATTTGCCAGGGGTTCTCTGTGCCTCCTAGATCTTGATGTCTGTTTCCTTCCCCCAGATTAGGGAAGTTTTCAGCTCTTATTTCTTCAAATAAATTATCTGTCCCCTTTTCTCTTTCTTCTTCTTTGACTCCTATAATATGAATGTTTTTACATTTGTTGGAGTCACTGAGTTCTCTCTTCTCATTTTGCATAATTCCTTTTTCTCTCTTTTGTTCAACTT
Organism: Ailuropoda melanoleuca; assembly: GCF_002007445.2. Lineage (NCBI taxonomy): Eukaryota > Metazoa > Chordata > Mammalia > Carnivora > Ursidae > Ailuropoda > Ailuropoda melanoleuca. The sequence goes on from NC_048238.1 coordinate 62,206,055, forward strand.
GACTATTTTCCATTACTCTGGTTTGTAGGTCATTAATTTGTTCCTCTGTTTCTTCTATCCTGCCAATTATGTTTCTCATTTCATTTATTGAGCCCTTTATATCTGCTACGTTATTCTTTACTGCTTTGTTAATGCTCTCACCAATGTCATCCACTCTTCTCAATTCCAGTGAATATACTTATGATTGCTTTTCATTCATTATCAGTCATATAACTTATATCTGTTTCACTTAGATCTCCGGCCATTCACTTAGATCTCTGGCCTTGTCCTTTTCTTTCATTTGGGACAAATTTATCTGCCTTCTCACTTTGTCTAAGTCTCTGTGCATGTTTCTCTGTGTTAGGAAAATCAGTTACATCTTCTGTTCTTGAGGGTAATGGCTTTATAAAGAAGAAGTACTGTAGTGCCCTGCAGTTAGTTTCCCCTGTTCCCAAAGGTCTGGCACTTCCAGGAGTGTCTCCAATATGTATTGCATGTGCTCTGTCCTGGCCACCTTATTTTTCAGGGCAGTCATCTGCAGAGGCTCTCTTTGCCCATTGTGGGCAATGTTTGGTCCTGTGTCTGAATATGGTGAATTTTAGCTACATGTGCTCTTGTGAAATGAGACCTGGCACCCCTGCCACTGGAACAGAGGCCTTGCAAATCTCCCAGGTAAGGAGATGTGGTATTGGCATGGGTTTGGGCCAGACTTCTGGGGGAGAAGGCCCTCTGTGCTGGGACTGAGGCAAGTGTGACTAGAAGGGGCACTTCCACCAAAGCATGTGGGGGCATGGCTTAGTGTAAGCAAATTAGGTATCCAGTATTGCTGCTGTACAGGTTCCAGCAGGTGACTCTGTATTTATGCTGAGGGGCAGGAGAGGGAAATGGTGCCTTTCAGTTTCTTTGTTCTCAGAGAGGGCTCTCTATGAATATTGCCGCTTTGGGGCATCCTCCAAGACCAGCAAATAACCTCCCCACTTTGTGCCCCAGGTGCTCTTCAGATCAATGTTTCTGCATTGTATGTTCACAAGCTATTTGCCCTGCCTTTTCTCCAAGAGCAGCCTCAACATCTGTGAAGCTTTCCCAGAGTCAAGCTTGCTGACATTTAAAACCCCATGCTTTAAGCCCTGCTGGTTGCAAGAACTCATGAAAGTCAGGTCCTCTGGCTTTCCAGACAATTGCTATGAGGATTTGTTCTCTCCATGTGCTCCCTTGTGTGTTAGTCTGTGTCTCACCCTTCTCTGTGACTGCAGCTCCCTCCCCTGTTTCTCTCCCAGACTGTGTCTCTCTACTTCCTAACTCCTTCAATGTAGTCTTTCTTTACCTTTAGTTGTGAAGTTTGTTCTGTCAGTCTTCACATCAATTTATATAGTATTTAAGATCATTTGATAGTTATCTAGTTATATTCATGGGGTGAGGCAAGCCTGGGGTCCTTCTTCCCCACCACCATCTTCCCCTCCAGTCTCCTAAGTTGTATCTCAATTTAAGGTTAAACATTTTTGAACACATTACAGGGATAAAAATGCAAGCCACAATGTGGGAGAAGATATTAACACATATAACTGGCAAAGTGCCTGTATAAATTCTTGTAAAGGACAACTAAAAATAAATGAGAAAAATAGATGAAACAATAGAAAAACTGGGAAAAACTTACACAAGCACTTCATGAAAGATAATATTCATATGGCAAATTGAAATATGAAATGGTGGTCAATTTCATTAGACATCTTGGAAAGGCAAAATAAACTTGAATGAGATACTACTATACACCTACCAGTATGGTTAAAATGAAAAAGACAATACCAATTGTTAATGACAATGTTGAGCAACCTTAACCTTCATACCCTACTGGTGAAAAGTGTAAATTGGTACAATCATTCCAACAACTACATTTGTGTCTTCTGATCTTCAGCCAATTTTTATGTGCCTGCTACCAAAGTAAAAAACAGCTGCACGTAGACTCTCACTGCATTCACTCAGGAACAATCTAATGGTGCCTTGCCTCACCCAGCAGCTGTACATGTGCAGCCTGAAATTTTGGGGCAGATAAACTTCCATGGCATGAATCTTTAGTAAATGGGTGATGGGAACCAATGGGTAAACACTTTTTCCCTTCTTCCTACTGCCAGATTGTCCTGATACAGCCCATAGAGCCTCTCAAAAATGAGATTGTGAGATTGAGCAATCAGTTGTGTTGCTTTCAAGTGGTGGTCAACTGAATAACACAGTCTTGAGTTAACTTTCCCTTCTCCTGAGATTTAGTCACCTTGTGAATGTTCTCCCTAGTAAAGTAATAGTGCATAATATATTTATCAGGCTGTTTTCTGAAGAACCCAGGCTAAGGAAATACCCAACTGAATCACAAACATATGTACAGCAACAGGCACGTACAGTAATGTTTATAGCAATGTTATTCACAATATCCAAAAACTAGAAACGACTCAAATGTCCATCAAAGTATAATAGATTTTAAAATGTGGCAGAAGTCAGGAGTCCCTGGGTGGCTCATGAAAGTCAGTTAAGCATCTGACTCTTGGTTTTGGCTCAGGTCATGACCTCAGGGTCGTGAGATCGAGCTCCACATCAGATTCCACGCTGGGCATGGAGCTTGCTTAAGATTCTCTCTCTCCCTCTCCCTCTGCTCCTCCCTCCCACTAGCATGCTCTCTCTCTCTCTCTCTCTCTCTCTCACTAAATAAAATATAAAATAAAATAAAATAAAACAAAATGCAAAAGAAGTCAAAAGCAAAAGAATACCTACTGTGTGATTCCATTTATGTAAATTTCAAACACTGGTAAAACTAATATATGGTGTGAGGACAGAATAGTGGTTATCTTCAGAGAAGAGAGTGAGTACTTAATGAGAGTGAGAACAACAAAGGCTTCTAGAATCCTAGCAATGTTTGATATTTTTTAATTTGTGTGCTGTTATGTGGATGGATTTAGTCGCTAATAATTCCTGTTTATACACTTTTATATAAATAGGTTATACTTCAATTTTTAAAAAAAAATACTGATTGTCATATTTCCACTTGTCTGTTTTTGCTTTTGTTGTCTCAGGCAACCTATGGAATGGAAGAAAATATTTGCAAACCATATATCTAATAAAGGGTTAATTTCCTTGTGGGATTCATCAAGATAAAAAGCTTCTGCACAGCCAAGGAAACAGTCAAAAAAACTAAGAGGCAGCCCACAGAATGGGAGAATATTTGCAAATGATACTACAGATAAAAGACTGTTATCCAAGATCTACAAAGAACTTCTCAAACTCAATACGTGAGAAACAAATAAACAAATCATAAAATGGGCAGAAGATATGAACAGACACTTTTCCAATGAAGACATACAAATGGCTAAAAGACACATGAAGAAATGTTCAAAATCATTACCCATCAGGGAAATTCAAATCAAAACCACACTAAGATACCACCTTATGCCAGTTAGAATGGCAAAAATTGAGAAGGGAAGAAACAACAATTGTTGGAGAGGATGTGGCAAAAGGGGATCCCTACTACATTGTTGGTGGGAATGCAAGTTGGTACAGCCACTCTGGAAAACAGTGTGGAGGTCCCTTAAAAAGTTAAAAATTGAGCTACCCTATGATCCAGCCATTGCACTACTGGGTATTTACCCCAAAGATACAGACATGGTGAAGAGAAGGGCCATATGCACCCCAATGTTCATAGCAGCATTGTCCACAACAGCTAAATCATGGAAGGAGCTGAGATGCCCTTCAACAGATGACTGGATAAGAAGATGTGGTCCATATATACAATGGAATATTACTCAGCTATCAAAAGAACGATTTCTCAACATTTTCTGCAACATGGACGGCACTGGAGGAGATAATGCTAAGTGAAGTAAGTCAAGCAAAGAAAGACAATTATCATATGGTTTCTCTCATCTATGGAACGTAAGAACTAGGAATATCGGTAGGAGAAGAAAGGGATAAAGAAAGGGGGGGTAATCAGAAGGGGGGAATGAAGCATGAGAGACTATGGACTCTGAGAAACAAACTGAGGGCTTCAGAGGGAAGGGGGTGGGGAATGGGATAGGCTGGTGATGGGTAGTAAGGAGGGCACGTATTACATTGTGCCCTGGGTGTTATACACAACTAATGAATCATCGAAATTTACATAAAAAACCAGGGATGTACTGTATGGTGACTAACATAATATAATAAAAAATATTATTATATAAAAAATTCCTAGATATATAAGAAACTCCTCTAACTCAATATCAAAAATAAAATAAATAACCTGATCTAAAAAAAGCCAAAGGACCTGAATAGACAATTCTCCAAAGACATACAAATGGGAATGAGAATGTATGATTCTCAACACTACTGGTCATCAGAGAAATGCAAAACAAAACCACAATGAGATAGTAAGTTCACACTTGTTAGAATGGCCATTATGAAAGCAAGGACGAAAGAGAGAGAGACACACACAGATAAAGGAAGGTAAGAAGGAAGAGAAAACCAGTATTGGCAAGGATATGGAAAAGTCAAAACCCTTGCGCTGTTGGTGGGAATGAAAAATGGTGCTGTCAATATGGAAAAAAGTATGAGCATTTCTGAAAAAACTAAAAATAAAACTACCATATCATCCACAAATCCAGCTCCTGAGTATTTCAGTCCAAAATAATTGAAATCAGACTCTCAAAGAGATACCTGGACTCCCGTGTTCTTTGGAACATTATTCACAATGATCAAGATATAAAAACAATCCAAATGTCCATTGACAGACTAATGGATAAAGACAATGTGGTATACATATGCAATGGAATATCATTCAGCCTTAAAAAAGAAGGAAATCCTACCATTTGCAAATGAGTGGTTCTGGAAGACATTATGCTAAGTGAAATATCAGTCACAGAAAGACAAATACTACATGATTGCACTTATATGAGGTATATACAATTGTCAAACTCATAGGAGCCAAGAATAGGACGTTTTGCTAGGGGATGGAGGGAGAGAGAAATGGATAGTTGTTGTTCAATGGGTCTAAAGTTATACAAGATAAATAAGTTCAAGATATCTGCTGTACAACATAGTGCATATAGTTAACAATACAGTGTTGTGTTTAAAAACTTGTTAAAAGGATAGACTTCATGTTAAATCTCTTACCACAAAAATGAAAAAGTAAGGGTACACAACAAATCTTTTGGAGGTAGTGGATATGTTTATTACTTTGTGCTGAGGTTATCATGTATATATGTATGTGTCCAAACTCATCAAAATGTATAAATTAAATATGTGCAATTTTCTGTTATTAAGTATACTTTAATAAAGCTGAAAAAAACTTAAATGAAAAGGTAGTCCATGAGAGGGAGAGGGTAGTGTGAAAGAATAATGATTTCCATAGCAAGTCTCTGAATCCAAGAAAGGAGCAGTCCCACCACCTATGAAAAACTGTCTATAGGTAAAGCATACCATGTGGGATATTTTGGACTTCCCAGGACACGTGAGTTATGGCTTACAGACTTTCCAACATTGAACTAAACAAGAACCACCTACTGATCATCTACAACTAAGGAATAGTTAAGGATCTAATTTCATCAACATCCAGTGACTACTCCCATAGGAATCACATCAATCCATGACCCAAGACTTCTTTGCTTCCTCTATGATTTGCTCCATGTGAGCGTTCCCTCCTTAAAATTCCCCAGAGCACTCATAAATTCAAGAAGAGGGAGGGAGCTATAGAAGCACCCCAAATACACGTATGTGTATTGGGATGCCTGTGGAATCTCTAATTTGGTAGATCGGTAATGACGTCCTAGGTACTCACTGTGTAAGAGTTCTTTAATACTGCCAACAAATCAGTATTTCTGATAGTAATCCTTCTTGATGCTTCCTTAAATTGTTAGGAGTCATGTAATTATTTGTGATACTACTCCCCTATCATGTAGCCCATGTCTCATTTAGAGAAGAAGGATGTCTTTATGGTAGACAGACTTTTAAAATGGTCCCAAGGGCACCTGAGTGGCTAAGTTGGTTAAGTGACTGACTCTTGGTTTCAGTTCAGGTAATGATCTCAGGGTCATGACATTGAGCCCCTTGTTGGGCTCTGTGCTTAGCTTTGAGTCTCCTTGGGACTCTCTCTCTCTTCCTCTGCCCCTCCCACCTGCTCAATCTCTCCCTCTAAAATAAATAAATAAATATTGAAAATAAAATAAAATGGCCACAAATGATTCTGCCTCCTGGTTTTCAAAGACTTGTCTAGGCACTTTCTTTGAATGTGGGTTGGACCTAGTGACTCAATTTTGATGAAAAAGATATGACTGTATGTCACTTCTATGATTAGTTTACCTCTATCTTTCTTTTCTTTTTCTTTTTAAGAGAGAGAGCATGCAACTTGGTGGGGTGGGCAGACAGAGGGAGAGGGAGAGAGAGAATCTTAAGCAGGCTCCACACCCAGTGCAGAGTCAGACACTGGCTCAATCTCACCACCCTGAGATCATGATCTGAACTGAAATCAAGACTCAGAGGCTCAGCCCACTGAACCACCCAGGCGCCCCTCCAAGTTTCTAGTACTGTCTCTCTCTCACTGACAGACTTGTGTCCTCTTATTTGCTTTGATGAAGCAAGTTTTGAGATGCCCCCTCTCCTCTGGCAGTCATTAGTTTATTCTATATATTTATAGTTCTGATTCTGCTCCTTGTTTGTTGGTTAATTAATTCGTAGGTTTTTTTTTTTTTAGAATCCACGTATAAATAAAATCATACGGTATTTGACTTTCTGTGTGTGCTTATTTCACTTAGCGTAATACCACCTGGGGCCATCCACATTGTAAATGACATGATCTCATCGTTTTTTTGGCTATGTAACATTCGTGTATGTGTGTGTACACCTTATCTTCCTTATCCATTCATCTATCAATGACTCTTTCATAACATCGTGGCCAGAACAGCTGCATTGTATGATTTCAGTCTTAAATTTGCTGAGGCTTGTTTTGTGGCCTAACATAATCTATTCTGGAGAATGTTCCATGCGCACTTAAAAATAATTTGAATATTGTCATTTTTGGTAGAAAGTTCTGAGTATATGTTATATCCATCTGATTTAATGTGCCATTCAAAGACATCGTTTCCTTATTGATTTTCTGCCTGTACCATCTATTCATTGATGTAAGTGGGATGTCAAAGTCCTCCACTATTATTGTATCATCATCAGTTTCTCTCTCTTTTTTTTTTAAAGATTTTATTTATTTATTTGACAGAGATAGAGACAGCCAGCGAGAGAGGGAACACAAGCAGGGGGAGTGGGAGAGGAAGAAGCAGGCTCATAGCAGAGGAGCCTGATGTGGGGCTCGATCCCATAACGCCGGGATCACGCCCTGAGCTGAAGGCAGACGCCCAACCGCTGTGCCACCCAGGCGCCCCCAGTTTCTCTCTTTATGTCCTTTAATTAGGTGCTCCAGTGTTGGGTGTGTAGATATTTACAATTGTTATATCCTCTTGTTGGACTGATCCCTTTATCATTATGTACTGTCCTTTTTTGTCTTTTGATACAGTAGTTGTTTTAAAGTCTATTTTTTTCTGATATAAGTATTGCTACTCTGGTATTCTTGCTTGTTTGAATGGTAAATGGCTTTTATCTCTTCACTTTCAGTCTATATGTGTCTAGGTATAAGGTGAGTGCTTTGTAGGCAGCATATAGATGGACCTTGTTTGTTTTTTTTTTTTTTAATCTGTTCCACCACTCTACGTCTTTTGATTGGAACATTAGGCCTTTCATGGTCAAACTAGTTATTGATAGGTATGTACCTTATGCCATTTTGTTATTTGCTTTCTGGTTATTTTTGTAGTTTTGTAGTTTATAGTTTTGTAGGAGTTTTTTGTAATTTTTATTCCTTTCTTCTTCCCTTGCTCATCATGAGGTTTTTATATAACATCCTAAGAATATAGAAGTCTATATTAAATTTTCATTTAAATTCAAACACATTCTAAAGTAAGAACTTCTTTGTTTTTTTATCCCTCCTCCACATTTTATGTATATGCTGTCATATTTTACACCTTTTAATTCATAATTTTCTTAAGTCTATTATGGCCATTTCTTTTTTACTGAAAGAGATCCACTTATTGTTTCTCATAATGCAAGTTTAGTGGTGATAAACATCTTTAGTTTTTGCTTGTCTGGGAAACTCTATTTCTCCTTCAAATCTGAATGATAACCTGCTGGGTAGAATATTCTTTTTTGTAGATTTTTTTTCCTTTTTGTACTTTGAATATATCATGGCACTGCCTTCTGGCATGTGAAGCTTCTGCTGAAAAATTAGGTGATAGCCTTATAAGTTTTCCCTTGTAGGCAATTTTTGCTTCTCTCCTGGTGTTTTTAAAATTCTTTATCTTTAGTCTTTGACATTAAATTATTATCTGTCATGGTATGGGCTTTATTGGACTTATCTTGTTTAGAACTTCCTGTGCTTTTTCGACCTGGATGTCCTTTTACTTCCCAATGTTAGGGAAGTTTTCATTTATTATTTCCTTAAGTTAATTTTCTACCCCTTTGTTTCTTCTTTTTCTTGAACCTCTCTAAAACAAATGTTTGTTCACTTGATCTTGTCCAAGAGATCCTTTCACCTACCTTCACGGTTTTTTTTTCTCTTTATGTTATTCAGCTTTCAAGATTTCCATCACCCTGTCATCTAGATCACTGACATTCATCTGCATCTGCTATACTACTGTTATTTTTTTATTTAAATTAAATTACTCAACATATAGTACATCATAAGTATCAATGTAGTGTTCAATAATTCATCAGTTGCATAAAACACCCAGTGCTCATCATGTGCCCTCATTAATGCCCATCACCCAATTATCCCATCCCTCCACCAACCTTCCCTCCAGCAAGCCCCAGTTGTTCTTACAGTTAAGAGTCTCCCATGGTTTTCTCACTCTCTGATGACTTCCCATTCAGTTTTGCCTCCCTTTACCTATAATCCACTGTGCTGTTTCTTATATTCCACATAAGTGAAAACTTATGATAATTGTCTTTCTCAGACTTATTGTGCTCAGTTTAATACCCTCCAGTTCCATCCACGTCCATGCAAATGGTAAATTCATCCTTTATGATGGCTGAGTAATATTCAATTATATATATATACCACATGCTCTTTATCCGTTCATCAGTCGAAGGACATCTTGGCTTTTTCCACAGTTTGGCTATTGTGGATATTGCTGCGATGAAGATTGGGGTGCAGGTGCCCCTTCAGATCTATACATTTGTATCTTTGAGGGAAAAACTTAGTATTACAATTGCTGGGTCATAAGATAGCTCTATTTTTAACTTCTTGAGGAACCTCCATACCATTTTCCAGAGTGGCTGTACCAGCTTGCATTCCCACCAACAGTGTAAGAGGGTTCCCCTTTCTCTGCATCCTTATCAACAATTGTTGTTTCCTGTCTTAATTTTAGCCATTCTGACTGGTGTGCAGTGGTAACTCATCGTGGTTTTGATTTGTATTTCCCTGATGCCAAGGGATATGGAGCATTCTTCATGTGTCTGTTGGTCATTTGTATGTCTTCTTTGGAGAAATGTCTGTTCATGTCTTCCGTCCACTCTTAAATGGATTCTTTGTTTCTGGGGGTTGAGTTTGATAAGTTCTTTATAGATCTTGGATACCAGCCCTTTATCTGATATGGCATTTGGAAATATCTTCTCCTATTCCGTAGCTGCCTTTTAGTTTTGTTGACTGTTTCCTTTGCTGTGAAGAAGCTTTTTATCTTCTTGAAGTCCCAATAGTTCACTTTCGCTTTTGTTTCCATTGCCTTTGGAGACGTGTCTAGCAAGAATTTGCTGTGCCCAACGTCGAAGAAGTTACTGCCTGTGTTCTCCTCTAGGATTTTGATGGATTCCTATCTCACATTTAGGTCTTTTATCCATTTTGAGTTTATCTTTGAGTATGGTGTAAGAAAATGGTCCAGTTTCATTTTTCTACACGTGGCTGTCCAATTTTCACAGCACCATTTATTGAAGAGACTGTCCTTTTTCCATTGGATATTCATTCTTGCTTTGATGTAGATTAGTTGACCATACAGTTGAGGGTCCATTTCTGGTTTCTTTATTCTGTTCCATTGATCTATGTGTCCATTTTTGTGCCAGTATCATAATGTCTTGATGATTACAGCTTTGTAATATAGCTTGATGTCTGGAATTGTAATGCCAACAGCTTTGATTTCCTCTTTCAACATTCTTCTGTCTATTCGGGGTCTTTTCTTGTTCCATATATATTTTAGGATTGTGTGTTCCAGCTCTGTGAAAAATGTCGATGGAATTTTGATAGAGATTGCATTGAATGAGTAAATTGCACTGAGTAGCATAGACATTTTAACAATAATTATTCTTCCAATCCGTGAGCATGGAATATTTGTCCATTTCTTTGTATCTTCCTCAATTTCTTTCATAAGTGTTATATAGTTTTCAGCATACAGATCCTTTACCTATTTGGTTAGGTTTATTCCTAGGTATCTTATGGTTTGGGGGGCAATTGTAAATGGGTTTGGTACCTTAATTTCTCTTTCTTCTGTCTCATTGTTAGTGTATAGAAATGCAACTGATTTCTGCACATTGATTTTATATCTTGCCATGTTGCTGAATAGCTCTATGAGTTCTAGCAATTTTGGGGTGGAGTCTTTTGGGATTTCCACATAACGTACCATGTCATCTGTGAAGAGTGAGTTTGACTACTTCTTTGCCAATTTGAATGCTTTTTATTTCACCCTGTTTTTTGATTGTTGAAACTAGGACTTCTAGTGCTGTGTTGAACAACAGTGAAGAGAGTGGGCATCCCTGTCTTGTTCCTGACCTTAGCGGAAAAGCTCTCAAGTTTTTCCCACTGAGAATGATATTTGCTGTGGGCTTTTCATAGATGTTTTTCATGATATTGAAGTAGTTTCCTTCATTCCTTCACTGTGGAGAATTTTAATGAAGAAAGGATGCTGTATTTTGTCAAGTGCATTTTCTGCATCTATTGAGATGATCATATGGTTCTTGTCCTTTCATTTATTAATGTGATGTATCATGTTGATTGATTTGTGAATGTTGAACCACGCTTGCAGTACAGGATTAAATCCACTTGGTCGTGGTGTATAATCCTTTTTATGTACTGCTGGATCCTATTGACTAGTATCTTTGTGAGTATTTTGGTACCTAGGTTTGTCGGAGATATTGGTCTATAATTCATCTTTTTGGTGGGGTCTTTGGTTTTGGGATCAAGGTAATGCTGGGCTCATGGAACAAGTTTGGAAGTTTTCCTTCCAATTCTATTTTTGAAACATCTTCAGAAGAGTAGGTTTTAATTCTTCTTTAAATGTTTGGTAGAATTCCCCTTGAAAGCCATCTGGCCCTGGGTTCTTGTTTGTTGGGAGATTTTTAATTAGTGCTTCAATTTCCTTCCTGGTTATGGGTCTGTTCAGGTTTCCTGTTTCTTTCTTTTTCAGTTGTGGTTGTTTATGTATTTCCAGGAATGCATCCATTTCTTCCACATTTCCCAGTTTGTTGGCATATAGTTGCACATAGTATGTTTTTGAAATTGTATTTCCTTGGTGTTGGTCATGATCTCTCCTCTTTCATTCATGATTTTATTAATTTGGGTCCTTTCTCTATTCTTTTTGATGAGTCTGGCTAGTGGTTTATCGATCTTATTGATACTTTTAAAGAACCAGCTTCTAGTTTCATTGATCTATCCTACTGTACTTTTGGTTTCTTTTTCATTGATTTCTGCTCTAATCTTTATGATTTCTCTTCTCCTGCTTGGTTTACACTTTATTTGCTGTTCTTTCTCCAACTCCTTTATGTGTAAGCCCATTTATACTCAGAGAACTATTGACAGATATGAATTTAGTGAAATTGTATTACCTGTAAAGTCCCTGTTTCTATAGATTGTCTTTGCTTCTTTCTGGTTTGTGTTATTTTTTGGCTCTCTCTTCACTTATGGGATCCCCTTTAATATTTCCTGAAGGGCTGGTTTAGTCATCACAAATTCTTTTAGTTTCCAATTGTCCTGGAAGCTTTTTATCTCTCCTTCCATTCTAAATGACAGCCTTGCTGGATAAAATATTCTTGGCTGCATGCTTTAGCATGCATGATATATTCATTTAGTACTCTGAATATATCATGCCAAACCTTTCTGGCCTGCCAGGTCTCTGTGGATAAGTCTGCTGCCAGTCTAATGGTTCTACCATTGTAGGTTAAGGAACTCTTTCCTTGAACTTCTTTCAGGATTTTATTTATTTCTGAAATTTGCAAGCTTCATTATTATACATCAGGTTGTTGATATATTTTTATTGACTTTGCGGGGCATTCTCTCTACCTCTTGCACTTGAATGCCTGTTTCCTTCTCCATATTAGGGAATTTCTCAGCTATGATTTGCTCAAATATACCCCCTCCTTCTTCTTCTGGCACCACAATAATTCCAATATTATTTCTCTTTAGGATATTACTGATTTCTCAGGGCCTCCCCTCATGGTCTCTTAGTTGTTTTTCTCTGTTTTCCTCAGCTTCCTTCCTCTCCATCATCTTATCTTCTACGTCACTGACTCTCTCTTCTGCCTCATTTACCCTAGCTTTTAGAGCATCCAACTTAGACTGCATCTCAGTTAAAGCATTTTAAATTTTGGCCTGATTAGATTTTATTTCTGCACTAAGAGATTCTCTAGTGTCTTTTTTAAAATTTAAATTCAGTTAGCCAACACATACTATATCAATAGTTTCAGATGCAGTGTTCAACAGTTCATCAGCTGCATATAACTCTCAGTGCTCATCACATCACGTGCCCTCCTTAATGCCCATCACCCAGTTACCCCATCTCCCCACCCACCTCCCTTTTAGAAACCCTCAGTTTGTTTCCCGCAATTATGAGTCTCTCTCTCCAGTGTCTTTTATGCTTTTTTCAAGCCCAGTTAGTAACTGTATAATCATTATCCTGAATTCCAGCTCTGACATTTTACTTACATCCATATGGATCAGAGATCTGGGGCAGAGAGCATTACCTCTGGGTCTTTCCTTTTTTGTGAATTACTCCTTCCAGTTTTTTTCTCAGAGTAGAATGGATGAATGAGAGAGAAAATAAAAAATATCAACCATGACCCAAGCAAAATATACACTAGACAAATCCGAAGAGGTCAGAAACCAAAGAAGAAAAGAAAAAGAAAAAAAGCAGTGGTTGAAGAAAGAATATAATCTCCCAGGTGTTCAAAACTGGGTCATCCACTTGGTCCTGCATGAATTTTGGTCTGTTCGTTAAAAGACACTAAATCCCAAAATTGTAAAGAAGGCAAAATTTATACATATACAAAAATAAAATTGAATACAATGAAAGGAAGCCAAAAATGAAGAATATATCTATAAAATGTAAATGTAAAAATGAAAGTTAAATGAAGAATTAAAGAATTGATAAAATAAGAAACTAGTTGAAAAGGAAAAAGAGAACAAAAAGAAAAGGAAAAGTTCAAATTGAAGGATAAAAGAATCATGAGAAAAAAACCCAACTTCTATATACTATTTTCCCCTAGCGCTGGAGTTTTGCAGTTCTGTGTGCTTGGTAAACTTGATATTCACCTGATGTTACAGCTGGTCTTCTGGTGTAAGGGCCTGCTGTGCTCATTATCAGATGTTTTTGCCTGGGCAGAGTTGCACCACTTCTTGCCAGGGGGCCAGTCTCAGTTTAAGCTGCTTCGGGTTCTTCCATGTGGCTTTTTTCCCTGAAGGGTCTCTGTGCAGTTTCAAAGGTTGAAAATAAAAATGGCTGTCCCATGATCTCCAACGCTGGAACTGAGAGATCACACTGCCCTCTTTCTTCAATAAACCTTAAGGGAAATGCAATCTTCACCTTTGTGTGTGCCAAACTCTGAAGACTCATGTGTTGTGATCCTGTGCCACTCCTCCTGGGGCAGGGAGAAGTGTTGCTGGGGGCCTGCCGCTTGTAGAGCCCCCACATGGAGAGCAGTAACCCCATCCTGTTGCAGATTGTAGTTCATGGCAAACCTAGTTGAAAGCACACTCCCGGCCTTGTTGACCACAGCCGGTTTCCCAGCTAAATTCTCAGGAACTATATCAGCTCAGGCACCCCCATTCTTTTTGTGACCCGGGGATCCTGAGACCACACTGTCCCACCTAGGATTCTGTCCCACTTCACCACCTAAGCACCTTCCAGGCAGGGATGTCTCTCAGTGGAGCAGATTTCTAAAGGTTCCAATTTTGAACTGTATCACTTTCCGGTAGCCAGCTTGCAGAGGCTCACTTCCCCCATCCATTTATCTCCTGATATATCCCCTCTGATTCACTTTTCCACACATTCTACCTTGTAAAGTGTCATCGATTTTCTAGTTGTAGAAATTCAGCAATTCTTTTTCTTACATCTCAGATTGAATTTATAGGCGTTCAGAATGATTTGATAGATATCTAGCTAAATTCAAGGGTCCAGATGAAACAAAGTCTCCTACTCTTCCAACTTCTTGCCTCCCTGTCTAGTCTACTGTTGATTCTCTCTAGTATGTTTTTATTTCAGTTATTATACTCTTCAACTCTCATTGGTTCATTTTTTATATTTTCTGTCTCTTCATTGAAGTTCTCACTGAGTTTTTCCATTCTCCTCTCTAGGCCAGTGAGCATCTTTACAGTCATTACTTATAATCTACTTAAGGCATATTGCTTATCTCCCTTTCATTTAGTTATTTTATGAGGTTTAGTCTTGTTCTTTGATTTGAAGAATATTCCCCTGCCTCCCAATCTTGCTTGACTCTCTGTGTTTGTTTTTATGGATTATGCAGAACAGTTACTTCATCTAAACTTGAAGGAATGGTGCAATGTATGATCATCTATGTATATTTTGTGTGATTGGTGACTTTTGCTGGCTGGCTGGAGCTGTGGCTGTTGTGGGCTGGGGTCCTTGGGCTTTCTGCAGAGTGGGCACACTGTCAGAACATTTAAGTTGAGGTGGATGCAGACCAGTGTGTCCTGGGATTCTTTGTGTTGAGGGTACACAGGCAGGGCAGCTGAATCTGAAATGGGTGTAAGCTTGGGTTCCCTGAGGCACTCTATGTAAGGGGTGCCCTTGTGGTGCTGCTGGATCTGAAGTATTATGCAAGCTGGGAGGCCTCTGAGCTCTCTGTGCTGAGGGTGCCTTGACAGGCTAGCTGAATCTAAACTGGGTGCAAGCCAAGGGAACTCAGGTCCCTACACACAGAGGGCACTTTGGCAGGACAACTGACACTGAAGTGGATATAAACTGGGTGTCCCAGGACTCTCTGCACATAGGATGCCCACAAGGAGTGGCTGCAGGTGAGGCACAGTACAGGCCAGGAGCTCCTTGGAGTTCCATGCAGGTGGTGCCCTGGCAGTTCTGCTAAAGCTAAGATGGATCTGGGGCAGTGTGGTCCCTGGGATCTTCATACAAAATGTGCCCTGTAAGAGCAGCTGAAGCTGAATTTGGTGCAGCTTGTATGTCCCAAGGTACTCAGCTCAGTGGGTGCCCTGGCCAGGTAACTGAAACCATGACTGGTGTGGGAAGGTGTGCTCTGGTGTAAAGGCTGAAACCAATGCAACCTTGGGCTAGAGTTTCCCAGGGTGTTCCACATAGGGGGCACCCTGGCAGCGCAGCTGGATCTGAAGCAGTCATTAAACAAGTTTCCCAAGCACTCTGCACTGGGGCTATCTTAGCAAGACACATAAAACCAGAGTGGTGTAAGCCTGGAGTTTTCCACAATGCATTGTGACTGTGTCACCTTGGCACAAAGGCTGGGGCTGTAGTGATCATTAATCAGGGGTGTTCTAGTGTGCACTGTCTTGTGGCTACCTTGGTGGGACAGCTAGGGCTGGTGTGGGCTATGGGCCTGAGGCTCACTGATGTGGCAGGTCAGTTAGGATGCCCGGACTGTACACTGGTCTGTGCTTTCAAGGTTGGGGGAAATATAGATTTTTGTCTGTCAGCTTCTCCCACCTACAGAGCATTCCAGCTGCTCCCCCAGCCATTTGGTAAAGGTCTAGTGCTAACTGTTTTATATACTAGTTGCTGTTTTAAGCTGCAGCTTTTTAAAGAAAAAAAAGAGAAAAAAAGGAAAAAAGATAAGACAAAAAAAGAAGACAACATGTAGCTTTTTTTTTTTCTGTGTCCTGGAGTGACCTGGGCTGGTGTGGGTTTGCAGACCCAGGGCTTGCAGAGACAGCAAGGCAGTTATGGAATCCACGACCTTGCTTTGGTCTGGGCTTTTAAGGTGAAGAGGGAACATAACCCTGCAGTTCTTTAGTTCCTATGACCCAGAGACCATTCCCATGACTCCTCTGCCATTTGGCAGAATTGCAGTGCAGTCTCTTTTACATATTAGTTGTTTATTTATTTATTTTAAGATCTTATTTATTTGAGAGAGTGAGAGAGAGAAAGCACAAAAAGGGGGAGGGTCAGAGGGAGAAGCAGACTCCCCACTCAGCAGAGAGCATGCTGCAGGACTCAATCCTGGGACTCTGGGATCATGACCTGAGCCAAAGGCAGACACCCAACTGACGGAGCCACCCAGGTGCCCTTAGTTGCTCTTTTAAACCAACGCTTCTTTTCTGTGCCCAATAACAGAGGAATCTGTTCCCAGGCCCTCAGCACTGTCCCTTCCCACTGCAGTTCATAGAGTTGGGTGGTTGAGGGATTTCCTTGTTACCATGTTTCCTCCTCTCTTGCTGTTCCTTTT
The DNA here is from genome assembly GCF_002007445.2 of Ailuropoda melanoleuca. Classification (NCBI taxonomy): domain Eukaryota; kingdom Metazoa; phylum Chordata; class Mammalia; order Carnivora; family Ursidae; genus Ailuropoda; species Ailuropoda melanoleuca. The sequence goes on from NC_048238.1 coordinate 62,222,717, forward strand.
TGCTGTTTTATCTTTTGTCATGCAGAAGTTGTTCAGTCTGCCCTCAGTTCTCCAGGAGGAGCTGTTCTATAAATAAATGTAATTTGGTGTGTTTCATGGAGGACGTGAGTTCAGGGTCTTCCTATGTCACCATCGTGAACCAGAACTCTATACCACAGCTTTTTTATCCATTCATCCATCAACAGACACAGGTTGCCTCCCTATCTTGACTATTGTAAATAATGCTCTGATAAACAAGAAAATGCATATATCTTTTTTATTTAGTGTTTTCATTTTCTTTGGGTAAAGACCCAGTAGTGGAATTATTGGATCATGTGGTATTTCTGCTTTTAATTTTGTGAGGAAATGCCACATTGTTTTCTACAGTGGCTGCACTAGTTTGCATTCTCACCAACAGTGCATGAGGGTTTCTTTTTCTCCCCATCTTCCCAACATTTGCTATTTCCTGTGTTTTTAATTTTAACCATTTTGACAGGTGTAAGGTGATTTCTCATTGTAGTTTTGATTTGTGTTTCCCCGACGATTAGTAGTGTTGAGCATCTTTTCACCAGTCTGTTGGACATCTGTATGTCTTCCTTGGGAAAAGGTCTTTTGAAGTCCTCTGCCCATTTTTTAATGTGATTATTTGTTTTGAATTGTACAAGTTATTTATATATTTTGGATATTAACCCTTAATTGGATATATCATTTGCAGATATCTTCTCCCATTTTGTGGTCATATTTTTATTTTGTTGATGGTTTTCTTTACTGTGCAAATGTTTTGTATTTTGTGTAGTCTCAATAGTTTTTTTTTTTTTGTTTTTGTTTCCCTTGTCTCAGGAGAAATACCTAGAAAAATGTTGCTAAGGCCGATATCAAAGAGAATACTCCCTACGTTTTCTATTAGGAGTTTTATGATTTATGTCTCACATTTAGGTCTTTAATCTATTTTGAGTTTATTTTTGTGTATGATATAAGAAAGTGGTCCAGTTTTTCCAGCACGATTTACTGAAGAAACTGTCTTTTCCCCATTGCATATTCTGGCCTATTTTGACTTAGATTAACTGACCATATACATATGGACTTATTTCTGGGTTTTCTATTCTGTTCTATTGATTTATATGCTTGTTTTTGTGCCGGTACCATACTATTTTTATTATTACAGCTTTGTAATGAAATCAGGGATTGCAATACTTCCAGCTTTATTCTTCTTAAGATTTCTTTGGCTATTCGGGAGCTTTTGTGGCTCCATACAAATTTTAATATAAATTTCCCTAGTTCTGTGAGAAATGATGTTGGTATTTTGATAAGGATTGCATCAAATCTGCAGTTTGGTTTGGGTAGTATGGACATTTTAACAATTAAATTTTTTCCACCTCATGAACATAGAATATCCTTCCATTTGTTTGTGTCATCTTCAGTTTTTTTCATCACTGTTTTATAGTTTTCAGAGTACAGGTGTTTCACCTCCTTGGTTAAGTTCATTCCTAGATATTTTATTATTTTTGGTGCAATCGGTTTCTTCATTTCTCTTCCGGCCACTTTATTATTAAGCAATACTGTGGAAAGACTCATGTGGTGAAAAAAGGAGGCCTTTTAATAACAACTATGTAAGTGAGTGAGCCATCTTGGAAGTGGATCCTCCAACTTCAATCAAACCTTCTGATAAATGTAGTTCCAGCTGATATCTTGAGAAGAACCTCATGAGAAACCTAGAGGCAGAATCACACAGCTAAGCCATTTTTGAATTCCTGAGCCACAGAGCTGTGAAATAATGTTTGGTTTTTGTACTGCTAAATTTGGGGTAAATTGTTCTGTAGCCATAGACAGCTAATACAGACATCAAGGCCTAGAGATCTTGACAAAACCAAAGAACGGTGTGGTTCAAAGAGCTTAAAGGATAATAGTTGTTTCAATTTAAATTTTCAGAGGTGAAGTGGTTCTCCTAGTAATAACAAATTCAGGAGTATAGACATTGCTGTGGATGGCTGAAGTGAAGTAGAAGTAAAAGCCACTGGAGATGAGAATATCATGTATCCACAAGAATACTGGAGTTATCCAAGATAACCAAATAGCATTATATAAAAGCCGTTATAGAATCTTAAAATGATGGTGTTAGAAATGACATAGCATTATAAATCATTTAGTTAATCTAATTGGACTTAATTAGTTTCTCAAAGTATAGCCCAAGGAATACCCACATTAGAAACAATTGAGGAAATTTTGCAAAATTCCCTTATATCAGGACAAATGAATACTCATATCCAGGGCTGGTATCCAGGAATCTTCATTTTATCAAATTATCCAGGAAATTCTTAAACACACTAGCTTTCAGCACCTCTGGTTTAGTTCAACTCCTTTATTTTATGACTCCTCTTTTAAAGACCAAGATCTTATTTTGCTTCTAACAGTTTTAATTACACAGAGCAGCTATTTGTGTCCAAAACAATCAGTAGCAATTGGTAAATCTATATCTATAGTAATAAATCAGAAAATATTTAAATAATATTTAAATTAAATATTTATTTTTTAAAATATTTTATTTATTTATTTGAGAGAGAGAGAGCAGGATTTAGGGGGGCAGCGGGAGATGGAGAAGCAGGCTCCCCTGCTGAGCAGGGAGCCCAATGTGGGGCTCGATCCCAGGACCCGAGATCCTGACCTGAGCTGAACGCAGATGCTTAACCAACTGAGCCGCCAAGGTGCCCCTTAAATGTTTCTTATAAAAAAGAAAATTGTAATTTTACACATATGATCTAGCTTCTTCCTGATTTACTACTACTTTCTGCTTCACTCATGATACTCATGTAAGTTTGTTCCCACCTCAGGGCTTTTGCATTTGTTGTACCTTTCACCTGGATATTCAGATATTCACATAAGTGGACCCTCTTGTTACTCAAGTCTCAGCTCAAGTGTCTGCCCCTTGAAGAGTATTTTCTGTTGTCCCAATCTAGAGTATCTACCACCTCAACCCTCTTACCCTCTATGGTAGTTAACACTATTTGAAATAATCTTGTTTCTTTTTTTGTTTTCCTAGTTAAAAATTTACACTTAAGCTCCAACAGACCAGAAGTTTTGTCTTCATGTCTGTTTTGGTCATTGTTTCCTAACCACCACATAGAACAATAACAGGCTGTGAGGCCCTATGGGCAGGAATGGGAGTAGTCAGGCCTGAGTGCAGGCAATGAGATATATTACCGATAAAGAATTTAAAATCATTAATAAAATAAGAAAAATAATTCTTCTTTTTATTATTACCATAGCCTGGTAATTTGTTTCTCAGTATGGAGTTTGAGAAGTTCTTTGTAGGTCTAAGCAATGTCACTAATAAAATATTCCTCCCCTAGAAAACTTTTTTTTTTGGTCTAAGTTCTAAACAAATCTTTTGGTTACTGTTGAGTTTTAATAATATATATGTAACCTTCAAATTAGCACATCTTGATAACTTATTCTTTTTTTGTTTTTTATTTTTAAAAATTTTAAATAATAATAATTTTTTAATCTTGAGATTCTTTTTTTTAATAATATTTATTTTGTTATATTAGTCACCATAGAGTACATCCCCAGTTTTTGATGCAATGTTTCATGATTCATTATTTGTGTATAACACCCAGTGCACCATGCAATATGTGCCCTCCTTAATACCCATCACTGGCCTATCCCAATCCCCCACCCCCTCTCCTCTGAAGCCCTCAGTTTGTTTCCCAGATTTTTAATTATGTTATGTCAGTCACCATGCAGTATGTCCTTAGTTTTTGATGTAGTGTTCCATGATTCATTATTTGCATGTAAGACCCAGTGCTCCATGAAATATGTGCCCTCCTTAATACTCATCACTGGCCTATCCCAATCCCCTACCCCCCTCCCCTCTGAAGCCCTCAGTTTGTTTCCCAGAGTCCATAGTCTCTCGTGCTTCATTCTCCCTTCTGTTTACTCCCCCTTCATTCTTCCCTTCCTTCTCCTACTGATCTCCCCGCTATTTCTCCCTGCTACTCGTTCCATAAACGAGTGAAACCATATAATAATTGTCTTTCTCTGCTTGACTTATTTCACTTAGCATAATCTCCTCCAGTCACATCCATGTTGCTGCAAATGTTGTGAAATTGTTCTTTTTGATGGCTGATTAATATTCCATTGTATATATGGACCACATCTTCTTAATCCAGTCGTCTGTTGAAGGGCATCTCAGCTCCTTCCACAATTTAGCTATTGTGGACAATGCTGCGATGAACATTGGGGTGCATATGGCCCTTCTCTTCACTACATCTGTATCTTTGGGGTAAATACCCAGTAGTGCAATTGCCGGATCATAGGGTAGCTCTATTTTTAACTTTTGGAGGGACCTCCACACTGTTTTCCAAAGTGGCTGTACCAACTTGCATTCCCACCAACAGTGTAAGAGGGATCCCCTTTTTCCACATCCTTTCCAACATTTGTTATTTCTTGCCTTGTCCATTTTTGCCATTCTAACTGGCATAAGGTGGTATCTCAGTGTGGTTTTGATTTGAATTTCCCTGATGGCTAATGATGTTGAACATTTTTTTCATGTGTCTGTTAGTCATTTGCATGTCTTCATTGGAAAAGTGTCTATTCATATCTTCTGCCCATTTTTTGATTTGATTATTTGTTTCTCAGTATGGAGTTTGAGAAGTTCTTTGTAGGTCTTGGATACCAGTCTTTTATCCGATGACTAATTCTTTAACAAACATTGTATTCTCCAGTGAAAGGTAATTTGGAGAATTCCAAGTTATACAGTCAGTGTCCAAAAACATGTTGACTGAATTACACAAATTCTTTTAGAGAATAAATTCACAAAGTTTCCGAATTGTTGGAGCTCAACTTTGGTGTAGGTTGCATCTCTGTCCCCTGTGGTACTACATATCCCTGCATTTAAATGTGTTAGAAATGAACAATGATAGCACAGTGATGGAAAAAGACAGAGAAACAGCATCTGGATTATTTCAGTTCTGCCATCTTATGTGACCATTTGATGTGTGTGTGTGTGTGTGTGTGTGTGTGTGTGTGTTTAAAATTTAAAACACTGAAACAGAGTGCAAACTTTGAGGTGTAATTTTTGTTTGGAAAAGTGTAACTTTTTATTTTTTAATTTTTTATTTTTTTTAAAGATTTTATTTATTTATTTGACAGAGAGACAGCCAGCGAGAGAGGGAACACAGCAAGGGGAGTGGGAGAGGAAGAAGCAGGCTCCCAGTGGAGGAGCCTGATGTGGGACTCGATCCCGAAATGCCGGGATCACGCCCTGAGCCGAAGGCAGACGCTTAACGACTGTGCTACCCAGGCGCCCCAAGGAAAACTGTAACTTTTTAAAAATTATTTATTTACTTATTTGGGAGAGAGAAAGCACAAGCAGGGGGAGGGGCAGAGGAAGAGAGAGCAGCAGACTCCCCACTGAGCAGGGAGCCCAACGTGGGGCTTGATCCCGGGATCCTGGGATCATGACCTGAGGCAAAGGCAGATGCTTAACCCACTGAGCCACCCAGGTGCCCCGAAAAGTGTAAGTTTTAATTTATCATGAAATATTTTACTGAATTTGAATTTTCTGGCATGAAAATTTAGATGAGGTTTTTAATCAAACAGAAAAATATGTGCAAACAGCCAGAATTAGCCTTGAGCACTGCACAGTGAAAAACAAAGTCTTAAACTGTTCCTTGAAAATTGAGGCACAAAATGTGAAGAAAGTAATTTATTATGCAACAATATATTTTTTTAAGATTTTATTTATTCATTTGACAGAGACAGCCAGCGAGAGAGGGAACACAAGTAGGGGGAGTGGGAGACGAAGAAGCAGGCTCCTAGCAGAGGAGAGTGATGTGGGGCTCGATCCCAGAATGCTGGGATCACGCCCTGAGCCAAAGGCAGACGCTTAACGACTGCGCCACCCAGGTGCCCCTTATGCAACAATATGATGTGAAGAAATGGACATTACATAGAAAAGATAATCACATTTAAAAAAATGATAGCAGGAGAAATGACAGAAGATGACTGTGTGACATTAGCAGAAGAAACCAAAAGGGCATCATTATATGAATGCCTTGATAGTTTGCAGAAAGCACCAGACACTTGTTCTAAAGCAATGGATTAAATGATGTCAAAGTTCTCTCTCATTCAGACATTTTTCACTGATTTCTACAGAAGAACTTCTGAAGTTTTTACTTAGTAGTATAGAAATGTATAATTAATTTTCTGCTGAAGATATTTTAGTTGAAATTTCAACTGTGGAAAATTTGAATACCACTGGATTTGATCCTGAAGAAACTAACACATGGATGGTATTGTAATTCATGTACTTCTGTGAAAGAGAATTATTATAACTCTCTTCCACACTTATTCACAATTTTAAGACGTTTCTTATTTGTATATATGTTGCTTTATCTGAAATAAACTATTAATATTAAAATTGATTAAAAAGTGTTCATCTTTCAACTATAAACAAAGATACATTAAAAAGCCTACCTATACCACCTACTGAATATTTAGAAATATTAGATTTTGATGAAATTATTGACAAATATGCAGATGTTAAAGTTCAAAAACAGAAACTGTAATATTTTTAAAAGATTTATTTATTTGAGAGAGAGAGTCTGAGCGAGGATGCGTTGTGGGGGGGAGATGGGGAGGAAGAAAGAGTCCTAATCAGACTCTGTGCTGACCGTGGAGCCAGATGTGTGGTTTAATCCCACAACCTCAAGATCACAACCTGAGCCAAACCAAGAGTCAGACACCCGACTAACTGCGCCACCCAGGTGTTCCAAAACTATAATATTTTTTATTTATTATGCAGTAGACCAATATATAGGTTTAAGTTCTTTCTCCTTTAAAAAAACACATTAATGCAATTAGAAAACATTGATCCATTACTTTTTTCCTTTTCTGTACTGCACTATTTATTTTCTGTTTTATTTTTATGATAGATAGATATGAAGTTCAATAAAAGAAAAATTTCAGTGTCTTTTATGGCCTTTATTATCAGTTTAATTTCATCCTCGTTTCTTTTTAAATATTCATTTATTATATTTAATATTATAAATAAAATTTATAATATTTAATATTTATTTAATAAATAATATCTTTGAGTATAGTTGACACACAATACTACATTAGTTTCAGGTGTACAACATACTGCCTCAATAACTTTATACATTATACTATGCTCACTACAAGTGTAGTACCGTCTGTCACTGTAAAACGCTCTTACGGTACCACTGACTATATTCCCTGTGCTGTACTTTTTGTTATCCCGACTTATTTTTCCATAACTGGAAGTCTGTATCTTCCACTCCCCTTCACTCATTCTGCTCACCCCCAACCCACTCCCTTCTGGCAGCCATTAATTTGTCCTTTGCATTAATAAGTCTGTTTCTGCTTTTTGTTTTTTTATTCATTTGCTTTGTTATTTAGTTTCCATATATAATTGAAACCATATGATATTTGTCTTTCTGCGTCTGACATATTTTATTTAACATAATACTCTCTAAATCCATCCATGTTGTTGCAAATGGCAGTATCTCATCCTTTTTTATGGCTGAATAGCCAAGATATGAAAGCAACCTAAATGTCCATTGATAGACGAATGGATAAAGAAGATGTGGTATGTATTATACAATAAAATATTACTCAGTCATCATTATTTCTCAAAATAATTTTGTCATAAAGAGGAGGAAGCCATTAAAAATGATTTGCTTAGGTTGTCAAATATATTAGATACGTTACTGATGCCTGGTATATAATTTGCATTTAAATATTTGTTGAATAAATAAATGAATTAATATTGGCTATGCTGATGGTCAGATTATGAGCATTTTCTTTCTTTAGAATCATTCATTGGAGGCCTAGAGAAGATCTTACTCCCCTTGAATATGTTGCACCTATTCATTGCATATTTTCCTTACAGCACCAAGATAATCCTTTTAAAATCTAACTTAGATCATGCCCCATCTTTGCTCAAAGCCCTCCATTGACTTCCCGCCTATTCAGAATAAAATCCAGAGTTTGTATTGTGGTACAAAAAGCCCCTACATAGCCTGCTATTTCATTCCTTTTGAACTTTTCCCTCCAGCTTTTTTCATTGTTGCTCTTTCTACATGAAATGCCTTTACCTAAATTCCTTAGGCACTTTTCTCAAATGTCAGCTTATCAGAAAGACTTTCCCTAACCTATTCAAACAAGTAAATTCTCACTTAATCCCCATACTGTTTTATTTTCCTTCATAGCATCTGGCACTTCGTAACATTTATTTGTCTGTCTTTTTCTCTTGGAAACATAAGCTCCATGAGGGAAGGCATTGTATTGTTCTGAATGTTGAACAAGTGTCTAGCATATAGGAGGCTCAGAGTGACATAGTTTTAGAATGTATGAACTTGACCATTTATCGCAGAGATAAAATGTTCTTTTAGTGATTGATAAAATCAAGGAATTTTTCAACTTTTCATGTGTTTGTGGGTCCTGCTCCGGGGGTTCCAGAGAATGTATTCTTTAACATTTACCAAGGTCAAAATGACTCCGCAAAACTTCAAAGTATGGACTCTATTTCTGCCCCAGGTACCTATTGTACATATGCTTCATTAAAAAAATAACCAAAGGGAGCATTCCAAACAAGAAGATAAGAAAAAGAAAAAAATAATCTCCCTGGTTCCTATAAGACTAAAGTCATACAGCCTTGCACATATTAAAAACCTAAGATAGTCTTTAATTTTTTGGAATGTCCTTCCTCAGGATGATTTGTAACTCTTTATGAAAACAAAACAAAACAAAAATAACCCTGCACCAAATGTTCCTTCCCAGAAGCACTCTTTTCTTTGTGAAGATTGTGTTTCCGGGCAACTGTTTTAACTTGGGCTTGAATAAAACTCTTCCTTTCTTTTTAAAATTTTAAGAAAGCTCTGTTCAATCTGCCTGGACCTGACTATATAGTTATTTATTAATGCAGCTGGACTTGGAGTTTAGATCCTTATATAGACAAATCACGTAAGTCTGAAACTATGAAAATGGTGCAAACTTCTGCACGCAGGAAAATAGCTTTCAACTGGATTATGGAGAGTATTCTGAAAGTTTTTATCCAGGATAGGAACAGTCAGTCACGAGGATGAACGGTTTTACCGAAACACAGCTGGCTAGCTGTAGCCGCTTCCCAAAGCCGCAAGAGGAGGGTGGGGGAAAGGGCGGAGCCAGCAGACCGCGGACGTAACTAGGCGGGGCTGGTGAGGTGAGCCGAGTTGAACAGTTTTGTCCTTCTCTGCCTACCATATGAAAACTCAGACGGAGAAGGTCACAGATATGGCGGCTGTTAGGGTAAGTTTGAAAAAAACCACCAACCTTCCTTAGTTTCTGGGTGCAGATAGCATTCTAGTAACTGTAGAAGGGATCGTCGTAACTTCAGAAGGGAGCTCCACAGCAAGAGGCGCGGTGGAGGTAGGGTTGTGAGAGAATTGACAAGGCCAGGGAAATCTTAAACTTTGAAACCTCAAAACACCTTCCTCTCCCCCTTGGATTTCCTCAGCCTGGGACAGTACTCTCTCCTCAGTCCCCTGCAGTGAACTGTTTATACAGAGGCGTGGTGAAAACTGGGAAACGGCTGGGTGAAAAAGCTGGCCTGGCGACAAGCAGGAGCGGACTTGTGGGTCTTGAACTGAGACAAAGAGTAAAGAATCCTGGGCATTCGACTGGGCGCACAGGGCGAAGTCTCATGGCCCTTTGAAAGGCTTTGTTCGAACGTTATTTGGAGGTGAAATAGCCTAGGCTAGAGACGTCTGAGAGTCTCTACGCAGTGCGCGGTGTTTGTAGTCACTGTTGTTCCTTTCCGGGTTGGAATAATACACCTAAGTTTCTTTTGAGTTCTGTAATGGGAAAAGATGCCTTTACTTAGGAATCTTTGTACCGGAAGTGACTCAGCTGGCTGTTAGCTGCCGTTTCCTAAGTAGGTTTCAATAATAGTAGTAGACAAATATCTACAGGTGGGTATTTGTAGCGGGTTTTAAGTGTAAAATGCAGTGCTTGCAGAAGATACAAATATGAATAATTCAGTTCAGCCAGAGTTTAAGGTGACTCAGTATCCATCTTGATTGACTGTTCTGCATTTCAGCATTTCTGGTTCTCATAATTTATCCGAATTATCACAACAGCCTTCTAACTGGACTCGCTGTCTCTAGCCTAGCTCTCATGGAATCCGTTTTCCCTGAACTGCCAGAGTACTTATAGTAAAATGCAAATCTGATTATACCCCTTTCCAACTTAAAAACCTTTATTGGCACTCTATCATCTGCCCTTTGGGGTCAGGTCACACTCGTATGTCTAGAACACCCAACCCTGCCTATCCCAAGCCTTTCCCCATGCTATTTCTCTGGACCTGATTGGAAACATCCTCATTACTTAGTTCCTTTTTAGGTCCATTCATTCATTCAACGGCTATTTTTGTACTGCCTCCTCGTATACTAAGCACAAAATGCGTTTTCCAAGATTGTGTTCCCGACTTCCCCAGTCTAATTTAAGTAACTCCTTTTTGTGCTTCCAGAGGACCCCGGGCATACTTTTACCTTAGGACTTATCACACTTCAAATAATAGACTATTTACTTGTCTGTTCTGCCCTCCTATAAGTTGCTTGAGGACAGTAATTATGATGTTAATTTTTATATCCCTAGCACAGGTATGACTTACATTAGGTACTCAATAAAAGCTACAGGAATAAATAAATGCCAGGCAATGAGGTAGTAGTGTACTCTGTGATTCAGAGCGAGAGAAGTGCCTTGCCTCAGGAGAAGTACAAAGTGTTCTGAGGGTTCAGAAGAGAGAGCTCAGACCTGGTTGAGGAGAATAAAGAAAGACTTCATGGAGGAGGTGCAGAGACAGAAGGAATAGTCAGTGGTAAAAAGCAAACCAGAATAGTGTGTTGTCACTGAAGCCTAGAGGAGAGAGTTGAACAGTCTTTTGATTTGGCTGTTAATAAGTCACTGGAAGCTACCGTTTATTAAGTGCTTACTATAAGATCAGGCATCATGCAAAAATATTTTACATATGTTTTATCACTTAAATCTCAACACAACTTTATGTTGTAGTTATATGATCACCATTTTACAAATGAAAAACTAAGGTTGAGAGAAGTCAAGTAAATTGCACCAAATCATAATGCTAATAAGAGCTGAAGTGAGAAAAACCAGTATAAATAAATAAAATGGTAGAGGAGAACCTAGATTGTAAGGGGTTAAGGAAAGGTTAAGGGGTGGGAAACTGGCCTTAATTTGGCACTTACTTTGGCCAGCTGCTCTACATATATTATTTCATTTTAATCCTTTTGCTGACCCTAAGAAATGGGGTAGTATCCACGTTTTATTTATGAAAAAATAGGCTTAGAAAAAGTGCTTGCTCCAGGTCATATAGCTGCTAAGTGGAAGAGTCAGGTTCAAATACAGGTATATTTGGCTCCAAAGTCCATGATCCTTCCATTATTCCTTGCTTCTGAAAGGAAAGGTATATTACTCTTCAGAAGTGTTGTGGTGAAAGGAAGGAAATAAATCTTGGGATACAGGCAACAAATTCCAGAAAAGTGTCTTTTCATTTAAAAAAGTCAGGAGACTGTCAATTATATCTTGATAAAACTGGAAAAAACAAAGTCAGGAGGCCTGAGCCGGTTTGGTGACAAGGGGAAATGTGCTAAAAACTAGTGTACAGGTGGGACGCCTGGGTGGCTCAGTCAATGGAGGGGTCTGCCTTCGGCTCAGGTCATGATCCCCGTGTCCTGGGATCGAGTCCCACACCAGACTCTTTGCTCAGCAGGGAACCTGCTTCTCCCTTTGCCTGCTCTTCTTCCTGCTTGTGCTTTCTGCCTCTCTCTCTCTGATAAATAAATAAAATCTTTTTAAAAAGCCAGTATAGAGAAAAGATAATAATAGTTATCATAGCTAGCTATTAAGTTATTAAGCATTTACTGTGCTAGGCATTTTGCTGAGAATTTTACGTGAATCTTCTCATTTATGCTTCACAGTGGCCCTATGAATAGGTACTGTTATCCAATATTTTACAGGTAAGGAAACTGAAGCTTAGAAAGGTTGAGTAACTTGCCCACAGTCACACGGTAGTAAGCAGTGGAGCTGGATCTGAAATTACATGATCTGAGTCCTGATTATGAGGCTTAAGTTTGAGAAGGCATTTGTGAGGCCAAGGTACCAAAAGGGTAATCTGTATTCATTTTGAAGCCCTAGAGTTTAATAACAAAGAGTAAGATAGAGAGGAACCCTGAAAGTTGGCAGAAGACTCTAAAAAAGATTACATAAATCTTGAAGTAGAGCTCGTTGAGCAGATACGATAGTGGAACGCTGATGTTGAGTTAGCCTCGAGGAATTAGGACTATGTTGATTTTCCTCCCCACTTCTTTAATCAGAAAGAATGGCTTGAGGACTGGCCTTCGTTTAAAAGGATTGGGAGGAGAGGCACCTGGGTTGTGCAGTCAGTTAAGCCTCTAACTCTCTTATTCTCTCAGGCCCTGATCTCAGGGTCATGGGACAGAGCCCCATGTCAGCCTCTGGGCTGAGTGCAGAGTCTGCTAAAATTTCTCTTGCTTTCTGCCCCTCCCCACCTCTCTCTCTCTCTCTCTCTCTGTCAAATAAATAAATCTTATAAAAAAAAGGATTGGGAAGAATGTAGTAGTGTTAGACGAAAGCCAAGTTTCTTTCATGCCAGAGGTTGAGTGAATTTGAGGAAAATATGAGTCTCAAAAGAAAATTTGTTTATAATAAAATACTTAATATCAAAATATGGAGGCACCTGGGGGGCTTAGTTGGTTAAGCATCTGCCTTTGGCTCAGGTCATGATCTCAGGGTCCTGGGATTGAGCCCGCATCAGGTTCACTGCTCAGTGGGGAGTCCGCCTCTTCTCCCTTTGCCCCTCCTCCTGCTCATTCTCTCTCTCAAATAAAAAAATCTTTAAAAAAGAAAACAGAACAAAATATGGCTACCATTTATTGAGCACTTTCTGTGTATCCAACACTGTGCCAAGCTGTTGATGCACATCATTTCATTCTCATGAAAAGTTTTTGAATGTAGGTAATTTTATTAGCTTAAAGAACAGGAGTAGAGCAGAAAGAAAATCAAAGCTGCAATAGGAGGTTGTAGTCAGAGAAAAGCTTGTTGAGTGTATGATTTTAGCTATTAGCAAGTTCTGGGTAATGGTAAATTCAGGGTGTGCTCATGGAGTGGATAGCTACAGTGGAGTGGATGTGAAGGTTTATGGAGGTAAGGTCTAAGAGTGAGGGGAGGCTTTTGAGTGATTTGTCCACATGCATATTAAAATCATTCTTAAAGACTTTTACTGTATATGCATGTATTCCTAAACTTTATACACTGTTGTTTTGCGTGCTTTTAAGCGATATATTTTATTTATGCAGCATCTATTCTGCAACGTTTTTATCAACTAGCACTGTTTGTGATACATACATGTTTATATGTGTAGCTACAGTTCATTTATTTTCACTGTGCATAGTATTCTGTTATACGAATATAACACATTTATTTCTCCATTCTCTTAATGGATACTGTGGTCACTTTTTTCTATTACAAATAATGCCATTATGCAATATGCTATAATATGCAAATCTCCTTGGACCGACCTGAGTTTCCCTGCTATACTGTAGACTAGCTGTACGACTTTGGGCAAGTCACTTAACTTGTCAAAACCTCAGTTTTCTTATCTGAACCCTTAGGATAAGAATAGTACTTATCCCCTAGGGTTTTATACTAGGAAATACTAAATAGATAGTATATTATGTGCACAACACTGTGCATGGGTTATAGCAAACGTCCAATAATTTCTAGCTCCTGTTATTCTCAGTGTTTAAAAGAATATATTCCCAGCATTTAGTGTAATGCTATTATTTCTTCTGACCTTTAGATCCCAATTTAAGTCACACCTCGTCAGGCCAGTGGATTGATAACCTGTTTCTTGTATCAGTAGTCTCAAGCAAGTAGAATAGAAGTTTGTTGTGTTCACATGATCAATTATTTATTGAAATGAATGTTTATATACAGCCTTGTTTCTTCTTAGACTTATTTTGATTTCTTTCAGACTCTTGATGCTTATTCATTATACTTTTAATGATAAATAATATTTAAAAAGTATAAAATGTAATGTGCTTTTTTGGTTACCATACACTTTATGTATAAAATGTTCTTTGTCTCTTCATCGTTCAAACCCTAAGCTAATAAATAAGAAATCTGAATAGAGAGATTATTGCAGAGATTGTTTAGTCAAAAGCTGTCATGTGAAACATAAAATAGTTTTTATGACTTAAGAAAGGTTTCTTTAAGAATAACCCTAATTGGGGGCACCTGGGTGGCTCAACTGATTAAGAACTGACTCTTGATTTCGGCTCAGATCATGATCTCAGGATTGTGGTATTGAGCCCCACATGAGGCTCTGTGCTCAGTGGGGATTCTGCTGGAGATTCTCTCCCTCTCCTCCTGTCCCTTCTGCCTGCATGCTCACTCGCTCTCTCTCTGTCTCTCAAATAGATAAATCCTAATAATCCTAATTGAAGGAGGTAAAATTCTAGTAGAGTAGGAACAAGAGTACCATTTTCATTGATCTTCTATGAACCCTAACTGATAAAGAGTGTAATTAAGGCATAATAGAGTCTCAAACCTTCAAATATTGAGACCCTAAAGGCTTTACAGTTTGTTGCTGTTTTACACCTATAGCTTTTTCACAGTACTTTATTTTTTGTCTTTTCAAGTTTTTATTTAAATTACAGTTAGCATAAAATATAATACTAGTTTCAGGTGTACAATATAGTGATTCATTACTTCCATACAAGACCTGGTGCTCATCAAAACAACTGCAATCCTTAATCACCATCATCTATTTAACCTGTCCCCCTACCCACGTCTCCTCTGGTAACCATCAGTTTGTTCTCTGTAGTTAACAGTTTGTTTTTTGCTTTGCCTTTCTCTCTTTTTTTCCTTATGCTGTTTGTTTTGTTTCTTAAAATCCACATATGAGTGAAATCATATGGTATTTGTCTCTCTGACTGACTTATTTTGCTTAGCATAATACTCTCTAGCTCCACCCATGTCTTTGCAAAGGGCAAGCTCTCATTCTTTTATATGGCTGAGTAATATTACAGCGTGTGTGTGTGTGTGTGTGTGTGTGTGTGTGTGTGTGTGTGTATACCACTTCTTTATCCATCCATTAGTTGATGGACATTTGGGCTGTTTGCTTAATTTGGCTATTATAGATAATGCTGCTATAAACATTGGGGTGCATGTCTCCCTTTGAATTAGTATTTTTTTAAATTATCTTCAGTTAGCCAGCATATAGTACATTCTAAGTTTTTGATGTAGTGTTCACGATTCATTAGTTGGGTATAACACCCAGTGCTCATCACAACATGTATTTTTGGATAAATCCTTAACAGTATAATTGCTGGATTGTAAGAATTCTATTTTTAACTTTTTGAGGAAGCTCCATACTGTTCTCCAGAGTGGCTGCACCAGTTTGGATTCCCACCAACACTGCAAGAAGGTTCTCCTTTGTCAACATCCTTTCCAATACCTGTTGTTTCTTGTGTTGTTGATTTTAGCCATTTTCATTGTTGAGAGGTGATACCTCATCATAGTTTTTATTTGTATTTCCCTGATGATGAGCGATGTTGTGTATCTTTTCATGTGTCTGTTGACCTTCTGTATATCTTCTTTGGAAAAATGTCTATTCATGCCCATTTTTAGTTGTATTATTTGTTTTTTGGTGTTGAGTTTTATAAGTTCGTTTCATATTTTGGATGATAAACCTTTATCAGATATGTTAATTTGCAAATATCTTCTCCCATTCCGTAGGTGGCCTTTTAGTTTTGTTGATTATTTCCCTTGCTGTGCAGAAGCTTTTTATCTTGATAAAAGTCCCAGTAATTTTTTTTGCTTGTTTACCTTGCCTCAAGAGAATTATCTAGTAAGAAGTTGCTAAGGCTGATGTCAAAGAGGTTACTACCTATGTTCTCTTCTAGGATTTTGATGGTATTGTGTCTCACATTTAGGTCTTCCATTTTGAGTTTATTTTTGTGTATGGCGTTAGAAAGTGGCCCAGTTTCATTCTTTTGCATGTTGCTGTCCAGTTTTCCCAACACCATTTGTTGAAGAGATCGTCTTTTTTCCAATTGGATATTCCTTCCTGCTTTGTCAAAGATTAATTGACCATATAGTTGTGTTTTTCTTTCTGGATTTTCTATTATGTTCCATTGACCTATGTGTCTGTTTTTGTACCAGTATCCTACTGTTTTGATCACTACAGCTTTGTAATATAACTTGAAGTCTAGAATTGTGATGTCTCCAGCTTTGCTTTTCCTTTTCAGGGTTGCTTTGGCTATTCAGGGTCTTTACTGGTTCCACACAAATCTTAGGATTGTTTGTTTTAGCTCTGTGAAAAATGCGGATGATATTTTGATAAGGGATTTCATTAAATGTGTAGATTGCTTTGTCTATAGACATTTTAACAATATTTATTCTTCCAGTCCGTGAGCATGGCATGTCTTTCCATTACTTTGTTTCCTCTTCGATTTCTTTCATGAATGTTGTATAGTTTTCAGAGCACAGGTCTTGCACCTCTTTGGTTAAATTTATTCTTAGGTAACTTATGGTTTTTGGTGCAGTTGTAAATGGGATTGATTCCTTGATTTCGCTTTCTGCTGCTTCATTATTGGTGTATAGAAATGCAACGGATTTCTGTACATTGATTTTGTATCCTGTGACTTACTGAATTTTATTAGTTCTAGTGAGTTTTTGGTGGAGCCTTTAAAGTTTTCTATATAGAGTATCATGTCATGTGCAAATAGTGAAAGTTTGACTTCTTCCTTGCTGATTTGGATGCTTTTATTTCTTTTTGTTGTCTGATTGCTGTGGCTGGTACTATGTTAAAAAACAGTGATGAGAGTGGACATCCCTGTTTTGTTCCTGACCTTAGAAGAAAAGCTCTCCGTTTTTTCCTATTGTGGATGATACTAGCTGTGGGTTTTTTAATATACAGCCTTTATTATGTTGATGTACATTCTTTCTAACCCTACTTTGTTGAGGATTTTTATCATGAGTGGATGTTGTACTTCATCAAATGCTTTTTCTGTATCTGTTGAACGGATTGTATGGTTCTTATCCTTTCTTTTAGGGGTGTCTTTATTTGGTTTTGGTATCAGGGTAATGCTGGTCTCATAGAATTAATTTGGAAAATTTCCTACTTTTTCTGTCTTTTGGAATATTATGAGAAGAATTTGCCAGTGAAGCCATGTGGCCCTGAACTTCTATTTGTTGGGAGATTTTTGATTACTGATTCCGTTTCTTTGCTGATTATCAGTCTGTTCAAGTTTTGTTTCTTTCTTTTTTCGGTTTGGTAATTTAAATCTTTCTAGTAATGTATTCATTTCTTCCAGATTGTTAAATTTGTTGGTATATAATTTTTCATAATATTCTGTTATAATTGCTTGTATTTCTGTGGTGTTGGTTGTTATTTCTCCTCTCATTTGTGGTTTTATTTAAA
The DNA here is from genome assembly GCF_002007445.2 of Ailuropoda melanoleuca. NCBI lineage: Eukaryota > Metazoa > Chordata > Mammalia > Carnivora > Ursidae > Ailuropoda > Ailuropoda melanoleuca. The sequence goes on from NC_048238.1 coordinate 62,240,220, forward strand.
TGGGTCCTTTCTCTTTTGTTTTTGTACAATCTGGCTAAGGGTTTATCAACTTTATTGATTTTTTTTTCCCCAAAGAACCAGCTCCTGTTTCACTGATAAATTCGTTTTTTTTTTTTTTAAGTTTCTATGTCATTTTTTTTCCTGCTCTAATCTTCCTTATTTTCTTCCTTTTGCTGGCTTTAGGCTTTGTTGTTCCTTTTCTAGCTCCTTTAGGTGTAAGGGTAGGTTGCATATTTGAGATTTTTCTTGCTTCTTACGGTAGGCATATGTTGCTATATACTTCCCTCTTAGGACTGCTTTTGCTTCATCCCAAAGGTTTTGGACTGTTGAGTTTCCATTTGTTTTCATGTATATTTTTTAAAAATTTTCTTGATTACCTGGTTGACCCATTCATTGTTTAGTAGAATGTTCTTTAACCCCCGTGTATTTGTGGTCTTTCCAAATATTTTCTTGTGGTTGACTTCAATTTCATAGCATTGTTGTCAGAAAAGATGTTTGGTATGATCTCAATCTTTTTGTATTTGTTGAGAAATGATTTATGAAGTAGTATGTGCTCTGTTGTGGGGAGTGTCTCATGTTAACCTGAAAATAATGTGTATTCTGCTATTTTAGGATGGAATGTTCTGAATAGTCTGTTAAGTCCATCTGGTCCAGTGTGTCATTCAAAGCTGTTGTTTCGTTGTTGACTTTCTGCCTAGGTGATCTGTCCATTGATGTAAGTGGAGTTTAAAGTCCCCTGCTGTTATTATATTATTATCAATGAGTTCCTTTAAGTTTGTTATTAATTGTTTTATATATTTGGCTGCTCCTTTATTGGGTGCATAAATAATTACAATTGTTAGATCTTCTTGTTGGATTGTCCCTTTATTATGGTATAATGCTCTTTTTCATCTCTTGTTACAGTCTTTTGTTTAAAGTGTAGTTTTCCAATATAAGTATTGGTACTCTGGCTTTCATGTGACATCCATTTGCATGATAAATGTTTCTCTCTCCCCTCACTTTCAATGTGCAGGTGTCTTTAGGTTTATAATAAATCTCTTGTAGGCAGTATATACTTGGGTTTCGTTTTTTTTTAAGATTTTATTTATTTATTTTAGACAGAGAGAGAGAGAGAGAGAGAGAGAGAATGCATGTGTGCATGTGTCAGGGGAGGGATGGAAGGAAGGAGAGAAAGAATCTCAATCAGACTTCATGCTGAGCACAGAGCCTGACATGGGGCTTGATATCACTGCACTGAGATCACAACCTAAGCTGAAATCAAGAGTCAGTCATTTAACTGACTGAGCCACCCAGGTGCCCCTTGAGTCTTGTTTTTCTATCCATTCTTACACCCTATGTCTTCTGCTTGGGTCATTTAGTCCGTTTACATTCAGAGTAATTATTGATAGGTATTTATTTAGTGTCATTCCTTGTTTTGTCATTGTTTCTGGAGATTTTTCCACTCAGAGTCTCCTTTAATATTTTTGCAGGGGTGGTTTAGTGGTGAGGAACTCCTTTAGTTTTTGTTTGTTTGGAAAATTCGTTATCTCCCCTTCTATTCTGAATGATAGCCTTGCTGGATAGAGTATTGGCTGAAGATTTTTCCCATTTAGCATGTTGAATATATCATGCCACTCCTTCTGACTTGCCACATTGTGTTGAGAAATCTCCAGCTAGCTTAATGAGTCTTCCCTTGTAAGTTAGGTACTTTTGTCTTGCTGGTTTTATGATTTTTTCTTCATCACTATATTTTGCAAATTTAATTATAGTATGTCTTGTTCTGGGCCTGCTTTTGTTGATTGCAGTGGGAGTTCTCAGTGCCTCCTAGATCTGGATGTCTGTTTCTTTCCCCAGATTAGGGAAGTTTTCAGCTATTATCCCTTCAAAAATTTTTCTGCCCCTTTTTCCTCTCTCTCCTTCTGTGACTCTTACAATACAAATGTTACTAAGTTTGATGGAGTCTTTGATTTCCTTAAGTCTGTTCTCGTGTTCCATAATTGTTTCTCTCTTGTTCAGCATCATTATTTTCCATTCTTTTGTCTTCTAGGTTACTTATTCATTCCTCTTTTTTTTTTTCCATCCTGCTGTTCATTGCATCAAGCCTGTGTCCAATCTCAGTCATTGCATTTTACATTTCTTTTTTTTTTGTTTTCTTTTATGCTGGATGTGGAGCCCAATATGGGGCTTGAAATCTTGGCCCTGAGCTCAAGACCTGAGCTGAAATCAAGAGTTGGATGCTTAACTATCGGAGCCATTCAGGCACCTCACATTTTTCATTTCTGTTTTTTAATTCTTTTATATCTGTGGTAAGGGCCTCCCTGATGTCTTCATTCTCTTCTCAACCTCAGCAAGTATCCTTACGATTGTTACTTTAAGTTTCCATCAGGCATGGTACTTATATTGGTTTGGTTAGATCCCCGGTGGTGACTTCATCTTGTTCTTTCATTTGGGATGAATTCCTCCATCTTGGCATTTTTTCTAAGTCTTTGCCTTCTTCTGTGTTTTAGAAAAGCCCATTATGTTTCCTGCTCCTGAGAGTAATGGCTTCATGAAGAAGATGTTATAGTGTCCAGGGCTTTTCGCTTCAGGGAGTGTCTCTAGTCTGTGCTGTGTGTGCTCTGCCGTTGTGTTTTGGCTGTTCTATTCTTCAGGCCAGTCATCTGCAGAGGCTTTCCTAGCTTGCAGTGGTCAGTGTTCGGTCCTTGGCCTGCATGTGGCAAGTTTTAACTAGGTGTGCTCCAGTTTGCTCTTTAAATGAGACCTGATACTACTTCCACTAGAATTGAAGCCCTGCAGAGCTCTCTGGGCTGGACACATGGTATGGGCAGGGGTTTCTGCTGGTCTTCTGGGGACGGGGCCCGCCGTGTTGGGACTGAGGCAGACTTTGAGAAGGGCAGTTCTCCCAGAGTGTTGGGGTATGGGACTTGCAACCAGGTTAAGCAGCCAGTGGAGGTGCTGTGCTGTTTGCTACAGGTGGCTCTGTGTTTATGCTGGGGGCCAGATAAGGGAAATGGAGCCAGCTAGCTCCTGTTTCTCTGCAGAGGGGTCTGGGTGCTTGCTCTTCTCCATGAAGCACTCTGAGAAGAGCAAATAATCTCCCGACTGTGTGTTCCAGGCTTTTTTCAGATCGATGTTTCTATACTGTTTGCCTTTGGGTTGTTTAACCTGCCTTATCTCCAGGAGCAGGACAGTGCCCTTTGGGCTGTATTCGAGCCAAATCTGCTGCCTTTTAAACTCCAGGTCTTAGGGAGGTGGTACTGGCAGGGGCCTGCACTGGTCTTCTGGAGGAGGGTCTTGCCATGCTGGGACTGAGGAAGGCTGACCCAGAAGGGCAGTCACATCAGAGCACAGAGGTGTGGGACTTGGTGTAAGCAGGTTAGGCAACCAGTGTTGGGACTCATGTGCTTTCTGTAGGTGGCTTTTTGGTCATGCTGAGGGGCAGGGGAGGGAAATGGCTCTAGCCAGCTCCTTTTTCCTGGGCGAGGCATCTCTGTGAATGCCACCTCTTAGGGATGTGCTCCAAGAAGAGTGAATAATCTCCCCAGTGTGTGCCCCAGGTGTTCTCCCTCTCCTCTGCAGCACTCACAGCTTGTTTCTCCCCTTAACCATGTGTCCATGCTTCCTACCTTCTTCAGTGTGCCTTCTTCTCTCCCTTTAGTTGTGGAATTCATTCTGTCGGTCTTCAGGTAGGTTTCTGGGGTATTTAGAATGATTTGATAGTTTATCTAGGTGCATTTGTGGGACAAGATGAGCCTAGGGTCCTCCTATTCCATCACCACTTTCTCTCTCAACTAGCATTTCAGTCGTTTGAAGTACGCTATTTGATACACAATTGTGGAAGGACCAAATTGTATAGGTACATTTTTGTAGTTGATTTGTTCTTTAGTACCACTATATTCTTCAAGAATTTTGTGAGAAAATACAGGCAGAATTTTAAAATTTTCTATTTCAGTGAATTACCTGCTTTCATGTAGCAGTGTAATGAATAATGGCATAGCTGTTAGACTCTTCCTTTCTCTGTAGATTTAATGATAGTTTATTCTCTTAGACATGATTCACCCACTCATTATTTTCTGAAGCAAATAAGCACCATGATACATACAAATTTTTGTTAGTGACTCACTGGTGATTAAAACTGTACCTTCGTGTAAGACTTTTATGTTGCTGTCAAGAAATTGCTCTTAGGCTATGGCTACAAAATGCAGCAAAATGCAGTATTAACACCTTTTCTTGTTTTACTTTTAGTCAGAAAGAAATACAGTAGTATTTCCATTAGAGCAGGAGATGAATTCAGTAGCACTCGCCATTGTCGGGAATTTTATTACCCCTGGAAAGTAGTACAGGAGACACAAGGGTGCATTCCAGAAGTCACTAAAAGGGAATTAAGATACGCTTTCACGGGCAAGTATGGCTGGATGGGTCCTGTTTGACCCAATGGAGTAGAACCAGGACCAGTGAAAGTGTATAAAAGTACATGTGATTCAGTTTAGTCTATGGAAGAACTTTTTCACAGAGCTGTAAGAAGATGAAATGATCTATCAGTGGAGTTTCTCATTACTGAAGGAGGTCATATGTAAACTGGAGGAATTCAAAATGAGAGAAATGGTTGGACTAGAAGACCTTTAAGATCATTTTGCATTGTGAGATTGAAACTCTAGTACAAAGAGGGTGATATGCCTGAGACACAGCCTTGTATTTTGAAGCCAGTCTTTCTGTTGCCGTTTTATGTTGAATTCAGTAATCGTTAGTTTATTCAGGAGCAATGCTTGATTTTTCAAGCCAATTTGTGTTCCTTCCATCTCCTACCTGATACTTCAGAAGAGGCTAAACTTCATTAGTTATATAGTTATGTCCCTGTGTTTACCTCAGGAGTATTTGTACGTTAGGTACGTAGATAACAAAAATCACCCAGAAAGAATAGTAGTGATATAGTCAGTCACAGTCCTCCCTCCCCTGGTGATGATGCAAGCTATTAGCACTTCAGGTCTACCAAAGGAAGGAAAGGGAGAAAGAAGAAAAAATAGGAAGGTAAAGTAAAACTTTAAAATCAGTTAGAACATACAGTTGCTGAAAAAAGTAAAAGGGTGGAAGAAAGAGATGAAGAGAAGAAAGAACAAAAAATGGGAGCAATTGGAGACAGGTAATCTACTTTTTCCTTTACTGAGGATGGTAAACTATAACTTCCCTCTCTTCCCCACCCAGGTCTTGTGATCTAGGGTCATAAACAGCCATGTAGTGTTGAGATTTTTCTTGTGAACAGCTCCTAAAAGATACCAGCCCCACACTGAAAGGGAAACTCCATTTCACATATTTCCAACTACCTCCATTTCTTGAACTTTTGACCTTTACAAAATGAGGCTTTTTAAAAATACATATTTAAGCAGTATAGTATACAGGAATATTTTTCTGTAAAGGAGTCCTTAATCAAGGTATTATTGACCATTCTAGCTAAAAATGTATCAATTTAGAAAGAAAGCATATTTTAAAACATTTATTTGGTATAGTATAGTAATCATCACATTAAATTTGACCAAGAAATTTTGTCATGGCACATGCAAAGTAGAATGCTGTTTCCAGTAAGAAAGAATCAGGCTTGTTCTGTTGTCCACTCAAATATAATCTTGAGAAGGTTGAAATTTAGTCAAAAATGTGTCATAAGAATACTACCTTCCATTTATTTAGCATAACAGAGTTTATAAAATTTCATCTATTATAAATTATATGTTATATATGTATTATATATGATTCTTAAAACATTGCTGTGAGAATTTTTATAAGAGAGATATCCTCTAAAGTATTTGTGTATCAGGATAAAAGGTATGATAAATTTTATTTGTGGTGGGACTGGATTAATTCGGTCTTAAAGTGCTTTAGAGAGTGTGGAGAGGACTACAAGCATACTTAAAATTTTGAGAATAACTACATTTGGGGGAACCATAGTTCATAATTCTTATTAGATTCTCTAAAAAGTTAACACCACTGAATCAGTCTTACAATTTCAGATCAGCTTTAGGACCTTTAGTTATCATTTACCTCCATAAATATTTGGCACACAGGCATTCATAAAACATAAAAGAACTTGCTCGACTACCTATGTATACTGCCTTATTTAAACCTGTGAATTTACTTAGTTTTGAGGTCCTTAGTCCTACAAAGCCCTTGGGGTACAAAGAGGCATAAGACTACTGACAAGGAGCCTACATTTTTATTTATTTATTTTTTTAAAGATTTTATTTATGTATTTATTTGAGAGAGAGCATGAGGTGGGGGGTGGCAGGTAGGGGCTGAGGGAGAGGGAGAAGCAGGCTCCCCACTGGGCAGGGAGTATGACTTGGGGCTCCATCCCGGGACCCTGGGATCATGACCTGGGCTGAAGGCGAATGCTTGACTGATTAAGCCACTTAATATTCCTTTCTCATGTCCCCACAAGGTAGATAATAGCCTGATTTCTCTCCTATAGCATACACATGTGTGCTATATATGTGTATATAGAAGGGAGCCATTCGGTGTTTTCTTTTAAGTTCAATTACTGATTACTGATTTTGACAACCGTTAGTATTTGTCTGATCCTGATGACCATACTGACTAAAGTTGAATTATGCTAGTCTGTTGTGCCATTTCTGGGGGATTTTTTAAACTGTAAATTTGTGTAACTCTTATATTCCCTATATGTGTTTTTATTTTAAAATTAATATTTCTTTAATATTTATTTATCTAAGGTAAACTTTTGACACTTTCAGGTCTTTTTCAGTAATATTATTATATCATAATGATTGCATGTTTAGAAATTCCAAAATAGTTTTGTTCTTTCATACATCATGATTAAAACACTCAGTGCTTTATTAATGCTTTAACATTAATATTCTATAATTTAATAATATAGTAAAAACCATATCTATCCAAACCACACGGAGCTGGGCAGTTATCTGTTCTGGTAACTTAAGATAGGCCTTATAAGTGCTAGAGCTTTAATTCTGATGAAAATTATAATTCCCATATACTAGGTACTTCCCATCCATCTAAAACTGTCTTTATTAAACTTTGCCAGTTGTAATATGCTGTATGCTGTAACTGTTACTCTTAATGAATAACAATATGCAATATACAAATGCAAACATAGTGAACCTGAACGGGTATTGAACACAGAAATAACCTTAGAATTAATGCTATATTAAAAAGGTTTCTGGTGTCATTTACTTTTGTACCATAAACGTGAAATAAAGTGCATATATATATAATTTCTTAGCTTTGTGGGCAATGTAACATGCTCAATAAACCCAAAGCAGCCTTTTTCTAAGTGTTTATCTGCCTTCAAGGGTCACTGCTGATATTTGTATCCTTTTACATTGAAAATATTAATATGCTTTCTGCACCATTAACAAAATACTTTGTGATGCATAGTAGGCATTCAAAAATACTATGTACTCCTTTCCTGTTACTAATGAATTAGAGCACTAATATTATTTTATAAGTATATTCATCTTCGTATCTCTTCACTTTTGCAGATGTGCTACAGGTCCCTACTTTCTCTTAATGTTCCTCAGTATTTGATTTCCATGAAAAGATGCTACACACCATTTAAAATGGCATTTTTATTTTTTAAAAAAAGGAGACAAACCAAAAAACAGGCTTTTAACTATAGAGAACAAACAGAGGTTTACCAGAGGGTAGGTGGGTATGGGGATGAGTGAAATAGGTGAAGGAGATTAAGAGTACACTTATCTTGATGAACACTGAGAAATATATGAAATTGTTGAATTACTGTACTGTACACCTGAAACTAATACAACACTGTTAACTATGCTGGAATTAAAATAAAATAATTTTAATAAAGAAGTAAAATGGCATTTTTATCCTTTGCAAACATCTTCTCCCATTCAATAGGTTGACTTTTGGTTTGTTGATAGTTTTCTTCGCCTTGCAAAAGCTATTTATTTTGCTATAGTCCCAGTAAGTTTAAATTTGCTTTTGATTCCCTTGCCTGAGGAGACATCTAGAGAAAATATTTCTATGGCTGATGTCAAAGAAATTACTGCTTATGTTTTCTTCTAGGAATTTTATGGTTTCTGGTCTCACATTTAGATTTTTTTTTACATAATAATATAAGGAAGAGTTTATTAATTATTTACTTCATGAAGACATCACAAAAAGTAATGAAAGTAGCTCAGCCAATAATTGGAAGGAATTTCTTTATATAATCAATGAATTCACAAGTATTTATAATAAAACTTTTATAGACAATTGCTTTATTTTTTTTATAATTTTTATTTTGTTATATCAGTCACCAAGCAGTACATCTCCAGTTCACATTTAGATCTTTAATCCATTTTATTTTTATGTATGGTGTAAGAAAGTGGTCCATTTTCATTGGTTCATGTGTAGCTGTCCTGTTTTCCCAGCACCATTTGTTGAAGAGAATCTTTTTTCCGTTGTATATTCTTGCCTCCTTTGTCATAGTTTAACTGAACAAAAAAGTGTGGGTTTATTTCTGGGCTCTCTGTTCTGTTCCAATGATCTAATACCCTGTGTCTTTTGATTGGCATATTTAGTCCATTTACGTTGAGAGTGATTATTTGGTAGATATAAATTTAGTCCTATTTCGTTTACCTGTAGAGTTGGTGTTTTGGTGATGTTCTCTGGTCCTTTTTATTCCTTTTTGCTTTTGGTCTTTTTTTCTCCACTCAAAGAATCCCCCTTAAAATTTCTTGCAGGGCTGGTTTAGTGGTCACAAACTCCTTTAGTTTCTGTTCATCTGGAAAACTCTTTATCTCTCTTTCTACTTTGACTGACAGCCTTGTTCGATAAAGAATTCTTTGCTGCATGTTTTTCCCATTCAACACGATGAGTATTTTCTTCCACTGCTCTGTGGCCTGCCAAGTCTCTGTGGATAGATCTGCTGTGAACCTGATCTGTCTTTCCTTGTAGGTTAAGGACCTTTTTTTACCCCTTGCTGCTTTCAGAATTCTTCCCTTGCTGTGTTGTTTCTGAATTTGACTATGATATGCCTTGGCAATGGCTGGCTTTTGTTTAATTTAATAGGAGTTCTCTGTGCTTCCTGGTTTTTGATATCTGTGTACTTCCCCAGAGTAGGGAAGTTTTTAAACTTAATTTGTTTGAATTAACCTATTTCTTTTTCTCTCTCTTAATCTTCTGGAACTCCTATGATATGAATGTTACTATGTTTTACTGAGTCCCTGAGTTCCCTAAGTACACCTTCATGGTCCATTATCTTTCTTTCACTCTTTTTTTTGGCTTCATTATTTTCTATAATTTTACCTTCTATATCACTGATTTGCTCTTCTGCTTTGTTTTTGTGGCCTCTATTTGTGTTTACATCTCAGTTATAGCATTTTAATTTTCAACCTGAGTAGATTTTAGTTCTTTTATCTCTGTAATAAGGGATTCTCTAGTGTCTTCTATGCTTTTTTAAAGGCCAGATAGTATCCTTATAATTGTTTTAAGTTCTAGTTCAGACATCTTATTTGTGTCTGTATTGAATAAATTCCTGGCTGTGAGTTCTACCTTGTGTTCTTTTGGGGTGAATTCCTCCATCTCATCATTTTGTCTAGAAAAGAAAAGAAGAAAGAAAAAAAAAGAATAAAAAAAGGAACCCCACACAAAAAAACAGAAACAACAAAAACAAAGGAAAAAAAAACAAAAGAAAAAAGAGGAAAAACAAAAACACAAAATAAGAAAACCAAAAAAAAGTAGATTCTGGGTGTGTTTTGGTCTGTTTGTTAAAAGAATCTACACTCCAAAATAAGAATAAATTAACAAATAAATAAAAGTAGACCAAAAATAATATCAGTCTATATAGAGAGATATGAAAAGCATATGTATATATAAATTAAAAAAATAATAACAATAATTTAAAAGGAATTGGAAACTATAAGAAAATAAAAGATAATAAAAGTAAAATGGAAGCTCAATCCTATTCCCTCTAGAGCCCAAGCTTTGCAGCACTCTATGGTCAATACACTTGGTATGAACTAATTGTTTGTGATGGTCTTCTGGGGAAGAGGCCTGCTGCACTGATATTCAGGATGCAGGGGCATGGGGCTTGGTGTATGAGGCCCTGGCCTCTAGTAGGTGGCGCTCTTTTGCTCCCTGAAGCCTTTCAGCACTGATGGGTGGGATGAAAATGGCTGCACCCTACTCTAGCTTTGGAGCTGAAAGTTCGCCCTCCCTACTCTTCAGTGAGCCCTCTCAGAAAAGCAGTCAATCACCTATTTTTGTTTTGAGAGTTTCCATCTGAACCATGCGTTCACCCTGCCCATGTCCAAGCCTTTTTATCTCAGGTTTGTGACCAAGTTCAAAACTCTGAATTTCACAGGTGTTGGTGCTGTGGACCCACACTGTTCCTCCAGAGAAGGGTCTTGCCACCCTTGCCAGCCTGTCCTAGAAAAGCAGTCCCGTGACCACCTGGCAGTTTGCAGTTCATAGCGGAAACCTGGTACCAAGACCCGCTGTTTTCTACTGGCTTGCTGGCTGCTATGCGTGGGAACAGCTCAGCCTTGGTGCCACCCATTCTTCCTGCAACCCAGGAGAGCCTCAGACCACCCTGTCAGTCCTGGGATTCTGCCACTCTCTGCCACCTGAACACCCTTAATCCAGGAATGTCCTGTCCCCCACAGTAGCAAATTTAAAAGTTCAGATTTTGCCCTCAGCTGCTTCTAATATTTTGTGGTAGGCTCCAGTCTTCCTCCCCACCACTGCATCCACAGGTGTGTCTCCCCCAAGTGAGCTTCCCCCACTCTTACCTTCCAAAAGGTGGTCGTTTTTCAACTGGTAGATTGATAGATTCGCAGTTTTTGTTCTCTCAGACCTCCAAATGACTTTTTGCATGTTCAGAATAATTTGATAACTATGTAGCTGTGTTCGAGGGATGAGACAAACTCTGGGTCCTCCTACTCTTCCACCATCTTAACTATACTCTCTTTAAATTAAAAAAAATTTCTTTAAATAATAATATTTTTTTAGGGTGCCTGGGTGACACAGCGGTTAAGCATCTGCCTTCGGCTCAGGGCGTGATCCTGGCGTTATGGGATCGAGCCCCACATCGGGCTCCTCCGCTATGAGCCTGCTTCTTCCTCTCCCACTCCCCCTGCTTGTGTTCCCTCTCTCGATGGCTGTCTCTATCTCTGTCAAATAAATAAATAAAATCTTTAAAAAATAATAATAATATTTTTTCATTATGTTACGTTAGTCACCATACAGTACATCCCTAGTTTTTGATGTAAAGTTCCATGATTCATTACTTGTGTATGACATCCAGTGCACCATGCAATACGTACCTTCCTTAATACCCATCACCAGCCTATCCCATACCCCCCCCCGCCGGAGCCCTCAGTTTGTTTCCCAGAGTCCATAGTCTCTTACAGTTCATTCCCCCTTCTGTTTACCACCGCTTTCTTCTTCCCTTTCTTCTCCTACCGATCTTGTTACTTCTTATGTTCCATAAATGAGTGAAACCATATAATTGTCTTTCTCTGCTTGACTTATTTCACTTAGCATTATCTCCCAGTCCCGTCCATGTTGCAGCAAATGTTGAGAAATTGTTTTTTGATGGCTGACTAATATTCCATTTTATATATGGACCACATCTTCTTAATCCAGTCATCTGTTGAAGGGCATCTCGGCTCCTTCCACGATTTAGCTATTGTGGACAATGCTGCTATGAACATTGGGGTGCATATGGCCCTTCTCTTCACTACGTCTGTATCTTTGGGGTAAATACCCAGTAGTGCAATNAACGCAGGAAGGATCCCCTTTCTCCACAACCTCTCCAACAATTGTTGTTTCTTGCCTTGTCTATCTTTGCCATTCTAACCGGCGTAAGGTGGTATCTCAGTGTGGTTTTGATTTGAATTTCCCTGATGGCTAATGATTTTGAACATTTTTTCATGTGTCTGTTAGCCATTTGTATGTCTTCATTGGAAAAGTGTCTGTTCATATCTTCTGCCCATTTTATGATTTGTTTATTTGTTTCTCGTGTATTGAGTTTGAGAAGTTCTTTGTAGATCTTGGATACCAGTCCTTTATCTGTGGTGTCCTTTGCAAATATATTCTCCCATTCCGTGGNTGGTAGCATCATTTGCAAATATATTCTCCCATTCCGTGGGCTGCCTCTTAGTTTTTTTTTTTTAAAGATTTTATTTATTTATGCTCTTTATCCTGATAAAGTCCCATAAGTTCATTTTATCTTTTATTTCTCTTGCCTTTGGAGATGTGTCGTGAAAAAGGTTGCTCTGGCCGATGTCATAGAAGTTGTTGCCTATGTTCTCCTCTAGAATTTTGATGGATTCCTGTCTCACATTGAGGTCTTTCATCCATTTGGAGTTTATTTTTGTGTATGGTGTGAGAGAGTGGTCAAGTTTCATTCTTTTGCATGTAGCTGTCCAATTTTCCCAGCACCATTTATTGAAGAGACTGTCTTTTTTCCACCGGATGTTTTNGGTGTCATGAAAAAGGTTGCTGTGGCCAATGTAGAGTTTGCTGCTCTCCTCTAGGATTTTGATGGATTCCTGTCTCACATCGAGGTCTTTCATCCATTTAGAGTTTATCTTTGTGTATGGTGTGAGAGAGTGGTCAAGTTTCATTCTT